>NC_142502.1:90765000-90937500 GCF_057876585.1 Rhinolophus sinicus
CTGTCCTCTCAAAATATTTTTCCAACTGAAATAGTTTTGTGGAATTCAATTATACTAGCTATTAAGTTACTGAATTGGAAAGTAAAAAAGGAGGAAAGTATTTATCTATATAAAATGATGAAAAGGTTCTTTTATGTACATTGTCTCACTTTGGGAAATATAAAATATTGAAGACAGTATATTTAAGCATAAAAAGTATCATTTTTATGAGACTATCAATTAAATTCTTAAAGAAAAATACATTATATATACTTATCATATATAAATTATACATTATGTATACATTTATAATTATATTACACATAATATATACATTTATAAATTATGTTATATAAATTATTATATATAAATTAGAGGCTTTAAAATATATTTATACATATATGTGTATATTTGTAAATTCCACCATTTCTTTACCAGTAATGTCAAGGAGCATGACTTGGTAGTAATGACCATAAAATGAGAAGAAAAATTTCCCCTACTCCTTCAGTTTTTCCTAGAACATATTCTGTTTTCCTAGAAGTTTGATCATTGCCAGAGTATTTTTGTTTTGCTTCTGGTTCTTGCTTTCTCTGATTCTACTTTATACTATACCTTCCCTTCTATTGCAGCCTATGTATCTTTATGCATTTTTTAATTTTTCACTCCTCTTGTATCAGCTCAGCACAAATGTGACTCTCTCACAGTGCCTAGCTTTTCACCTCCAGAGTACTTTTTAATTTTTTTTAACAGTAATGGTTGAATAGAGCTGTCACTGACTTGACTTTAGGTAGTTAAAACTTCTTTTTCACAAAACTTAGACTTAATAAAAGTATCTGTTTTTTCCCTATCGCCAAAATATTGCTAGAGAAGAGTGGCTCATATTTTAAAATCTGAATATACTTGTTCAAATTCATAAATGAAGATCTGGTATTCTGTGCATGCACATAGCAGGGCTGTTACATTTATCCCCTTGAGGATACACAATTCTTTGGCTTAGTTCCTGATGTCAAAATGAGATTGTGAATTCTCAGGTTAATTTATCCTTAAATTACTTTTAAAGATTTGTGCAATTTCCTCAAGGAATAATAAAAGTTGATATTTAAGAATTAGATAAATCGTTTATTTCTGGGGGAAATATTCCTCATTAACTTAGTGATTCGTTTTGGGAAAACTTATACCGTGTTTCCCCAAAAATGAGACCTAGCCAGACAATCAGTGCTAATGCGTCTTTTGGAGCAAGAATTAATATTAGACCCGGTTTTATTTTACTATAACATAAGACCCGGTCTTATATAACATAATATAATATAAGACTGGGTCTTATATTAATTTTTGCTCCAAAAGATGCATTAGAGCTGACTGTCCAACGAGGTCTTATTTTCAGGGAAACAGGGTACCGAGTTTTCCTTTGTTTTGGCTTTCCTTCTGGCAAACCAAGTCTTCATCTTTCTACCAACTTCCTGCTGCCTGTCTCCTTGTCCTCTAGGAGCCTATCCTTAATACTTAATGTTGTTCACTTATGCTATGTAGTATGCTGAGATAGCATACCTTAGTGAATATTCATTTCCTCAGTGTTATTTATCTCTCCTAGGGGACACAGGAAGGGCAAAGGGAGAGTATAAAAATGTAAAAATTAAACACAAGATTTAAAGGAAATCAAAGTGAGATGTGAATGACTGATAGTCTATAAAAAGTATTATTAATCCTCTATGGATGTACAATTAAAATTACAATCTTGTTAATATTGAATCATTTTTATAACTAGGATCTAAACCTTTTTCTCTCTCTCCATTTTTTCACTATAAATTTATCTGCTCTTTGGATGTGTTAGAAAATAATTACTCAGTTGACCTGAGATAGTGTTGTATAGAAAGAGAAGGCGATGAGGAAGAAGCAAATCTCGATGAGTGAGCAGACTTCCTGGGAGTTCAGGGAAGAGTTTTACGGCTAAACTAATTAGGGAATGGAACATATAAGTAAAATTTTTGTCTCTTTGTTGCCCTTAAAAAATTGTTCATCTCCTCAATTATAGAAATGCAGGTCATTGTGGGCTCTCTTTTAAAGAGTACAACTCCTCTGATGGATCACTCAACTGCTTTGCTCTATAGTCAGCACAAAGTAAGTACAATAGCTATTTAGTGACACTTCCATCTTTCATATGTATATAAAATTATTTTCTTTTTATTTGCTTAGCTTTGTAAATTTACATTAATCATCTTTTCTAAATGCTGAAACAAATTAACTTAATATTATTTTTCCTATATAATAAAGCACATCTGATAAAGTAAAATTCCCATTTTTCCTATATTATACAAACCAAGGCCCTCCCTTCCCCGCTGTTCCTATCTGAACTGGCTTCACTGGAGAACTAATATAGAGCTGTCAAGATAGAATTTTTACTCACCACTCTTCTTCATTGGAGCACCTGTTTCCTGAATCCAATGACATGTGTTAAGGAGGACCTTGTTTTCCTGTAGCTTCCAGAAAAAAGATCCTTAAAAGATGAATTATTTGCATTTTTTTAATTTGAGAAACTAGCTTTTATCTATTATATACTTGTTTGATAGTGTGTTTAAGTATAGAAACATAGATTGGAAATTATTTTCACTCAGTATATTGAGGGCATTTTCTCCAGTAACTTCAAGCATCCAAGTGTGTCTGAAAGTGTTGTCCAATGAAAGTGTTTCCTTGCAGGCATCAAGAGTCTGTGTATTATATTATACTGTGGAAACAAGAGTTGTAGGAATAGTTGTTAGTGTCCACACAGAGAGTACTGACCAGTGGGACTATGGGAAGATTAAAACAAGGTTTTTGAAAAACATTAAAAATAACCAGTGAAGAGCAAGTTGCCTGGCAAACATTATGCAATGAATATATATATATATATATATATATATATATATATATATATATATATATATATATTTATATAATTTGTAAACTTCATGTTCTTAGCTTTTCTTGTGAAAAAGAATGTGTACCATTAACCAAATTAGGATTTTGTAATTGTATACTTTTTATTTAAATAAGCATAAAAAATGGCTCAGTATTAGGTAGGTATTTCAAGTCTCCAGTATGATAACGTTTCCAATTAAGAATATTATTTAGTTTTGCCTTTTTTCTTTATTAAAGCAAAATTCATTTGGCCATATATTTGTTCTATGTATTTCACATGATGTTCAAAATACAGTAATAAAATATCCAAAAAAAGGTTTTAATATGACAAAGCTTCAAAATATATGGAATAGCAATTCTAACAACTGTAAAAGGAAGCAGACAAATCCACAAATAATAGTCAGAAATATTTTTTTTTTCTCTTTGAAATACATTTATTAATTTGACCCAATGAAATTTGTATACATAAAGGTGAAAGGTGGGAGTCTAACTTTATTTCAGTGGGAGAGATTATGCTAACATAATCCATTACATAAATGATCCTTATCTACTAAATTGAAAAATTAACTGCATGCATTGTATATAAATATACATATATATATATACATATATATATATATATATATATATGTATATATATATATATATACATATATATATATATATAGTTTCTCTTCCAAAATATTTTCTGTTCTATGTAAATTCCACATACTTCTTTTACTGTATCTTTTAGGCAGACATAAATATAAAAAAACACTTTTTGAGGCAAACGCTCCACACCAAACAATATTATTTTCAAATGATTTTTCAATATATATTTTGGTAATTCTTTAAGTTTTTCTTTCCTTGAGCTTTTATATATTATTTGTTATATATGTATACACATACATATATAATTTAGAATAAGAATGTTTATAAGTATACACACATGTGCAGTCGATTAAATTATTCACCATATCAGATTTTCTAAAAACTTCCAATAGTAATTAAATCTTTAATTTTCCTGCATATCCAATTATATCATCTAAAAACAAAAATTGTCAGTTAATTGCAAATTCACATGCAGTTGTGAGAGAGCTAAATCTTTTATACCCTTCATGACTTTTCCTCAAGAACATGTAATATCTTGCATGATCATATCAGAAAAAGAAATTGATATTAAACTCTCCACCTACTTTATTCAGACTTCACCAATTTTACTTATAGTGTGTGTGAGTGTTTAGTTCTATTCACTTCTATCACATATGACCAGCAACAGTCAACATACAGAAAAGTTTCATCACCAGGATCTCCTGCAAGGCCCTTTCCCTTTCTTTTTTTTTTTTTTTTTGTATTTATGTATATGTGTATTTATTCATTCATCACAGGTTTTTTAAATGAGATATTATTCACATGCCACAAAATGACCACTTTTTTTTTTTAGACGTTTATCATTTATATCCCTCACACTGTGTGAACCCCCCTCCCCCATCCACTATCCCTCTGTACGTTCCCAAAACCTCTCACCTTCCCCTTATCCCCACCCCCCCGCCCCTCTAGCAACCCTCTGTTTTTCCTCCATGTTTCCAAAACTGTTTCTGATTAGTTCATTCACTTATTCTTTTCTTTAGATTCCGCATATGTGAGATCATATGGTATTTGTCTTTCTCTTTCTGACTTATTTCACTTAACATAATGTTCTCTAGGTCCATCCATGTTGTTGCAAATGGTAAGATTTCTTTCTTCTTTATGGCTGCGTAATACTCCATTGTATAAATGTACCACAGTTTCTTAATCCAGTCATCTACTGATGGGCATTTCGGTTGTTTCCAGGTCTTGGCTATTGTATATAGTGCTGCAATAAACATAGGAGTGCATAAAGATTTTTGAATTGGAGTTTTGGATTTCTCCGGATAGATACCTAGGAGTGGGATTGCTGGATCATAAGGTAGTTCCATTTTCAGATTTTTGAGATATCTCCAAACTGTTTTCCATAGTGGCTGCACCAATCTGCATTCCCACCAACAGTGCACCAGCGTTCCCTTTTCTCCGCATCCACGCCAGCACTTGTTGTTTGTTGATTTATTGATGATAGCCATCCTGACTGGGGTGAGGTGGTATCTCATTGTGGTTTTTATTTGCATTTCTCTAATGGTTAGTGAGGTTGAACATTTCTTCATATGTCTGTTTGCCATCTGTGTGTCCTTTTTAGAAAAATGTCTCTTCATGTCCTCTGCCCATTTTTTAATTGGGTTGTTTGTTTTTTTGGAGTTGAGTTGAGTGAGTTTTTTATAAATTTGTGATATTAACCCCTTATCAGATATATCATTGGCAAATATCTTTTCCCAATCAGTAGGATCCCTTTTTGTTTTATTGATGGTTTCCTTTGCTGTGAAAAAGCTTTTTAGTTTGATGTAATCCCACATGTTTATTTTTCCTCTTACTTCCCTCGCGCGAGGGGATATATCAGTAAAAATCTTACTCCGGGTAATGTCTGTGAAGTTTCTTCCTATATTTTCTTCTAGGAATTTTATGGTTTCAGATCTTACATTTAAATCTTTAAGCCATTTTGAATTTATTTTTGTATGTGGTGTAAGGAGGTGATCCAGCTTCATCTTTTTGCATGTGTCTGTCCAAGTTTCCCAGCACCATTTATTGAATAGACTGTCTTTACCCCACCGTACATTCTTGCTTCCATTGTCATAGATTAAATGGCCATATAGGCATGGATTTATTTCTGGACTCTCTATTCTGTTCCATTGATAATAGTCAGAAATTTTAATACCTTTCTCTTGATAGAATGAGTATGCAGAAAATGAATATGAGTATAAAAGATTTGAATAACTCTATTGACTAACTTGAGATAATTGATATTTAAAGAACATTCTATCAATAATAGCAGAAGGAAGTCTCTTTAAAAGCGCACATGGAATTTTTACAAAGATAGCCTATATTCTGGTCCATAAAATAAGTCTTAATGCGTTTGAAGGGATTTACATTATACCTACTATGCTCTCCCCAATTAAAATAATATAATTCTAAATAATCTATGAGTTAAAGAAAAATATGGAAGGGATATTAGAAAATATTTTAAACTCAATGAAAATGAATACACACCAAAACAAAATGCCAAGAGAGCAATGCTTAGAGCAAAATTATACCATTCAATGGCTATATTAAAAATAAAGCTTTAAATGGCCTTAGAATCTATCTTAAGAAGCTATAAAGATAATACCAAAAGAAATACAAATGAAACAGGAAGAAAGATTTTAAAGATTAGAGAGAAAAAAATCATTGAAATGGAAAGCAGAAAAACAATAAGAGAAAGTCAGTGTAAACCAAAGTCATTAAAGATATCAATAAACTTAATAAACTTATAGAGAGACTGATCAGTCTAAAAAGATGAAACTTATAAATTAAAAATAAAAAGAATGGGGGAGATTACACCACTATAGATCAATAAACAAATGAACATATAAATAATAATAAGGGACTATTATAAAAAAAGTTTTTATTAAACTTGATAACTTTGATGAAATAGGTTAGTTCCTTGAAATATACATATTAAAGTTCAATCAAAATGACCGTAAATTAAAATTTTGCATACATTTATAACAAATCAAATCCAACTATATATAAAAAGTTCAGAAGTGCCAACCCAAATCACAAAGACATACCGTTACACAACTATTATAATGATTAAAACTGAAAACATTCACTGTACCAAGTTGTAGCAAATGCACAGAAAGAGAATTCTCATACCCAGCTCATGAAAATTTTAAGTGACAAGTACTTTGGAAATAATTTTAGTAACTTCTTTAAAAATTAAGTATATGCTACCATGTGATGTAAACATTTCACTCCTGGCTATTAGGTAGGTGCAAAAGTAATTGCGGTTTAAGAGGTTAAAAAAAAAAATTGCAAACACCACAATTACTTTTGCACCACCCTCATATTTACCCAAGAGAAAGGAAAGCTTTTGTCCATGCAAAGACATGTACACAAATGTTCATAGCACCTTTTTTGTAATGATTAGAAACTAGAAACAGTATGGCTACAAGTGGATAAAAAAAATGGAATTTTTTCAGCTCAAGAAAAGGTTTAACTATTGATCTATGCTGCAACATGAATGCATCTCAAAATAAATATGTTCAGGGAAAGGATCTAGGCAAAAAATAGTTCATAGTATAGGATTCCATGTATGTAAAATTCTAGAAAATGAAAATTTATTACAGCCAATTTGTGGCAGTTAAACTCCTGGTGATGGTGTAGCAGTAGGGATTAGGAAAGACATGGGGAAAATTTTGGGAGGGATGGATGTTTTTTGACCATGGTGATAGTTTCACAGGCATATACATATGTCAAAATGTATCAAGTTGTACACTTTAAATATGTGCAGTTTATTGTAAGTAAAACTCTTAAAAGCTAAACCAATCAAGTGCAATCTGACCAGTAGTTTTCACATAATGAATGTATAGAAGTTAACTTTATTTTCTTAAGACATTTCATCAAAGAGGCTATGTCACATCAATCAAATTATAATTTTGTGTTTGTATTATTATTATTATTATTATTATTTTTAAGCCTGAGAATGGACTCAGGGTGAAGGACTCAAAACCACTAGTATGGTAGTTAAGACCTTTTTCTGGTTTGACATTCTTTCTTGTAGCAGAAATCGTTTGGCCATAATGTATATTTTACCTGAAATTCAGGATACATTACTAAAATTTTCAAAAATAATGCTATATGTGCAAATAGTGTAGAATGAAAGGAGAACAAGTTTATTCTTGACCAGTAATCTATCTTCTTTCATCTACTCTTTCAAAATTTAATAAATATAAGTATCATACACATGACAACTATGCAGTCTTTAAATTACCTAAGGCAAGAGATAGAAAAGGAGAGGGATACTTTTAGCCTTGAAACCATTGAAAATGCACAATTCCTGTATTAGGTTAATAGTTGTGTGTATGAAATCACCTTGGAAGTAAACAGATTCCTCAGTGTTAGAGTTAAAATAGCATGCTCTTATGTTTTGTGCTCTGTTCCTACTGTTTATATGACCTAAAATTCCTTTTTTCTGATCATCTAATACCCAAATATCATTCATGATTCAGCTCAATGTGATCTCCTTTCATAAGACTTCACTTATCCTTCAGGGTAAGATTAATGCCTCTCCCTTATGTCTTTCATGTTTCCCCAGGACTTCTGTAGTCTTACAACACAGTATTTTAAGATTTTTTTCACACTATATATGCTAAATCATTAATACGATGTGAAGAAAACACTTTGATTACTGTTAATTATATTCCAGTTTCAAAGTAAAAACCACAACATAAGTAATGTCATTATTTTACATTTTCCAAAGCCTATTTTAAGAAATCTGAGCAAAAGGACATTACCCGAACAGACATATTTAACAAAAGCTTTAATATCAATCATAGCAAAACATTAAATGTTTTTCCTCTTAAAAAATATAGATCTCTTAAAATAGCTTAGGGCAGACACTGAATCATGAAAAAAAAAAAAACGAAAAACAAAAAAACATTTCCAGGGAGTCTGAATCTCAGGGAAACTGAATCTAACTCTTTGTAGAATTTAATGGAAATTTATTTTTGCCTGCTTAAAGGTAAGCTGTTTTTTTTAAAAATTCTTTGCTAAACGCTTTATAATTTGTTTTCCTTTTTTTTTCCCTCTGTGTTTGGAGCTGTGTAGAATGCACATATGCAGAATGGCTGAGGACAGCCAAGCAGCTCTGTAAGATAAACAGCTTGGTGGGTACAGCTGCCCCTCATTAGAGAAGGCCTTACTCTTAGGAAGCTGGCTTCCCAGTTTAAGGTGAGAAAATATCAGGCAAGCAGATATTAGTTCTGTGTGAAGTGGTAAAACGTACAACCAGTCGTGGAAAGTGGAACATTCACTATAGAATGAAGGAAAGAACAGTGGTTGAGTTGACATATGTTGGAGAGATTAGATTCTCCTGTGGCATCAGAGTGAGAGGTAAATAGAGTATATATATCTTGTCATTTTTGGACATCTTTAAACCAGTGAAATTGTGGTTATTCTTTATTGACTTTTTCAGATATAACGTTAGTAAAAGATCACAGATTCTTTTCTGAGATCTTCACTTTCCTGGCCTCTCTAATGTTTAGCATGATCAAATAAGAGGACCTATTTAAAGCAAGAAAAGTTACAGAATTTACTCATATGATTTGAAGTTAGCAAATATCTCCACATCTTTATATATTATGTCCCATTGTCAAAGAATCTGGGTCCCTATCATAATTTTTAAAAAGTGACTCTTTTCTAACAAAGTTGTTCGTATGTTTATGATATTCTGTTATAACTTTAAAGAATAAAAATTGCAGTTAACTTGTTGGGAACTGATTTTGTTGCTGTCAGTTGCTCATGTCTGTGAAATTTCGTATTCTAATTAGACCAGGTTTTTTTTTATCTCAACACTATGGACATTTTCAACTGGATAATTATTATTTGTTAAGGGATAACTGTTCTGTGCATTGCAGGGTATTTAGCAGCATCCCCAGCTTCTACACCTAGATAGATGCTAGTAGCATCCCACAGTTGTGACAATAAAAGTTATCTCCAGAAATTCCTAAATGTTTTGTTGGGGTAAAATCACACTTACGCTGTTTCCCTGAAAATAAAACCTAGCCAGACCATCAGCTCTAATGTGTCTTTTGGAGCAAAAATTAATGTAAAATCTGGTCTTATATAAGACCCAGTATTATATTATACCCAGTCTTATTTTAATATAAGACCAGTTCTTATATTAAGTTTTGCTCCAAAAGACGCATTAGAGCTGATGGTCCATCTAGGTCTTATTTCCGGGGAAACACAGTATTTGAAAATGGCACTGATGTTTTCCAAGGGTGGTACATACTCACACACAACTGTTAGAGATTGTGGAAAGAGCTTACTTAGGCTTTTCACTGAAACAAAACTGAATGTGAATCCCAGGTCTTTTATTTAGTACCTCGGTGAATATGATGAATTCATGTAATCTCTAAGAGCTTCATTTTCTTTCCTGAAATTTAGGAATAATAAACAATAAATTACATGATTAATGCATTGCAAATAAACAATAACTAAATATCCCATTGGTTTTATATTTAGCATTATTTATCTTAATTAGTATGTATGCTAACAACAAAATACTTTAATGATTTTGAGATTCAGATAATAGTTTGATTATATACAATAATCTCCATCCGTGACCCAATTGAAATTACAAGGATATAAAAAGATATTTCTACAGCACAAAGGCAATTGAAAGAGGTAAGTAGCAGTGAAGGAATTTCAGTATCTGAGGGAGTAAAAGTGAATGGGGCAGTGAAGGATGATGAAAATTGAATGAGTTCTTCAGGCAGGAAGTCATCAAAATTTGTTAGTTAATAGACCGCATCCATGCAGTTATTTTTCACAATTATCTTTCTCGTTGTTTTTGTCTTCAAACACGAATTGACAAATAGCTCATTGATATTTAGGAATGGCTGAAAAGGAAAAAAAGGAAATACATTTTTAAAAGATCATAAAATAAATTCAGGTACATAAGACAATTTTTTAAAAATTGGTATACACAGAGAGACTCAACCTCATGCATAAAACAAGAAAATAACATGATTAAAGGGAAGAACAAGTTAACAATAAAAAGCTTTGCAAATTTAAAACTGATTTCTGAAAATTAAAAGGAAAACCTGTATAAGGGTAGGAAAACAAAGTAGAGTAAGTCTCCAAGAAAACAGAACAGAAAGACAGATTGAAAATAGGGAAAAGAACAGACAACAAGGAGTAATATACATTTCCACTACCTTGATTAAATAGAAAACAAAATAAAGAATAGAGAGCTGAGGAGAGTTCATTATTGATTAGTGATACAGAAGAATGCTCTGGAGCTAATATATTGAGTCTTTAAATTGTAAGGACCTACCGATTATTTAGCAAATGGGATGGGGACAGTGATACTTAAATATATCCCTGTTAAAATTTTGAGAAAAAAGAGAACATTATATAATGCACCAAAGAGTGGGGGAAGACATCTACAGAGGAACAAGGAACACATTGGCACAATATTTCAAGAGCAAGAGTCAAAACTAAGACAATGAAATAACCGTTTTGAATTTCTGGGGCCAAATGATTTCAGCTTATAATTATACAGTCAGATATGGTTTCATATATAAATGAGGACTGATGACAGATATTTTTGGTAAGTAATGACTGAAATAATGGATCCCCTGCCAACCTTTTCTTAGGAAGTTGTCTAGATGGTGAATTTGAAAGGAGAGGTGAGAGAATATTTGGGAACCTACCGTAAGTACCTGGGAGTTACAAAATAATGAATAAAAATGTAAATATCACAAACGTAACCAATAATGAACCTAAAAGTAGTAAATATGACCATTTAGAAGAAAAATTGAGGGAAGGTGGGCATGGTGAATCACCTAATCTCTAAATACTTGTGGGAAGAAGATAATACGTGACTAAAATTGAAAACTCTAAAAAAGGTAATATAAACACTACTTGAGAAATATTGAAGTAGATATCAGAAGAAATATTTAAAGTAAGTGTTTAGGGGAATAAACGAGTTAGGGAAGGGTGTGGTGAGAATAAACTGTTTTTCATTGCAAGTCATTTTGTATCATTTTAATATTTTATGTATGGATTTAATTTTTTTTTTTAAATATAGTTTCAATGTCATGTTCTCAAAATCCTCACTCATGTATAAAGACATGCAATAAATAATCCAGGAAAATAGAACATGAATATTGACTGGGGTATTTGTAGCCTTTCAGATACAGGAGCAAAACAACCCTTCAGCACAAGTCTGCCTTAGTGGGAGATACACACACAGGTTTTATTTATTTTTATCTGTCTGTCTTTACCATCGTCTGTTCTTCCAACCTCGTCTTCCCTTCTTTACCTGCTCTTCACACCTCCCTCCATTTTGTTAACTTAGGATGCAACATGAAAGCCTTAGGCTAATGCCTCTTCTCTACCCACTGCAAAGACAAATGCAAACTCCTGTGACTTCCCTTGTTGTGGGAATGGGATGATGTAAGGTCAGATACAGGAGTGGGAATATCAAAGGAATTAGACAGTGGTGACAGTAATAATAGTTAACATTCATTAATGTCAAGTAAATATAGGGCACTTTACATCCCAAATCTTATTAACTCTAAGGATAAGTGCTCAAAGATTGCTAGCTTTGTGTTATAGATAAATACACTAGGGCTGTGGATGTTGAGATAAAGTCCCATTAAATGGTGGAACTTGGATGTGACCCCAGTCCTGTTTGAAACCAAAAATCATAGCCTTTCCTCACCACTAAATTGTTTAAAAAAGAGATTTCTGGTTTTATCATAAGATTTTTGTTTGTTGATTTGCCTCCAAGTTTAAGTAGGCAGCTTATTAAAGAAACAAAATGTACTAAAACAAAACAAAATGGGTCTTGAGTCATTGCGGTCAATACCATCTTCAGATGCTGACCTCAGTTTAAATTCTTTACTGTGCCCTCCAAGCACATGCTTGTTCTTTTGTTCAATCAGTGTCTGGGCCTGGCCACCTTGCTTCCCTAATTCATTTGTTTGTAAAGATTCCTCAGGGAAGAACATCAGTGCATAGTGCCGAGAAAGCAAAAATGACATGCAGAGTAAATATCAGCAGAAAAAATAAGATTAAGAAAAGTCAATAGGAGATGCTGAGATAGGAAGGCCATATTTAGAGATTAGATGCCCCTGAGGAAGCAGTGCAAGCAGACATAAATATGGATGTGACTGATAAGCCCTGGCGGGTCAAGTTGGAGTAAAATATCGGTGTGATACTGCTCTTCTACCTCCTACTCCAGGACACAGGTGACACTGAGTTGACTCTAAGTTTCTAAGGGGTTTTTTTTTGTGTGTTTTTTTTAAAATATTTTGAGCCATACCAATTTCTTTTTTCAAAGATTAAAAATAAAATAAAAAAAACGTGTAATAAAAACTTATAAAAAGTCAACTGTCACGTGAGACAAGGAGTACTGGCAAGGTTTAGCATGTGTCAGTGACAAATACCAGATAATATCAAGTTCCGTCTCAATTTAAGGAAAATGTAGAATTACAGCAATATGCTATCTTTATATGTGAAAATTACTTAATAGGAAAGTTGATGAGATCGTTGTCTGACCACTTCAAATCAGGCCACTATAACATGGTGGAGTCACGGTAGTGTGTATTTCTAAATCTCGAGTTTTGCAATACATTACAAATTGTTCAGATACTGAGATACCAAGTGGTGTCATTCATATACACACATATGTCAATGAACACACACACAAGATTTATTTTGAATGGCAATTAAATAACAAAAGAAAAGGAGATTTTATTTCATTATACCTTTCTTCTGTATAGAATACTTGGCTCATTTTCATATTTTCTCTGCAAATGCAAAGCATTCATAGGCCAAACCTCAGCTCTGAAGGGATTTTTGAAAACAAATATATGAAAATGCTTTAAGCTTTAGATGTGTGAAATGTATCACACATGTAGAAAAGGCCAGCTTAAAACAATCCAGCTCGGTATATCACAAAGTAAATAACATGGACACAAAATCTAAAAAATATAATCGCAGAATCTCAGAATCTTTCATTTTACTTTCTTCTAATTATTAAATCCTAGCCCCCCAAAAAGGTTACCACTAATCTGACTGCTGTATTTTTATATAATTCTAGAAAATGCTTATCAGCATTTCTTCATAATTTTATCTTCTAAGCTTTCGACCCTAAATAATGTTGTATAGTTATAGATATTTTGAATTTTGTACAGATGATATGGTTCTTACTTTGGTTACCATATCCATGAAGTGCTTTCCAAATTGTGAAGTGTGTCTGTAGGTCATTGTAATTGTTGTAGAATATCCATTTTATGAGTATGCCATTCTAAGTTTGATAGACATTTTAGTTGTTTTGAATTTTTGTTGTTACGATGTGGCTATCTTGCTTTGGTATGTTCTTGTACATGTCTTTTAGTGAACACACCCAGGAATTTTCAGTGAATTTATGCCTAGGAGTACAACTGAGGGGTTATAGGTATGTTTGTCTTAAAATTTAATTTTTAATACCAGTTTTGTTATGACAATTGAGTCATTATTCAATAAATTGCATGTTGTTTTGAGTGTTAGTCAAAACACTGAACATCACTTACATTAAAATCTTTCATTCCCAGTTTGGACTGTGTAATCAATGACTTGGCTTAGTGGCTTTTTTGCTCTGGTTTGCCAGATGTTTCAAATGAATGGATGTGTGAGATGACTTGGTCACTGGGCTTCTTCTCCTAGGAGTTATCTGCCATTTAATTTTATCTTTAAATTTGGAATGAATGCCTCAGCAGTCTATGAATGCTGAGAAATGTCAGGTATCATTTTGAGGGAACACTTCAACTGAAAATTTTGACACTGCTCCACTTTGGAGGTCTGTTACGCAAAGTCTGATCGTATGTCCAGCATCAGCAAGATATATGTTTGAGTTAGTTTTCTGGTAAAAATGAACGTTTTTATTGTGCTACATACACCCTGTTATAGCAAATGTCTGGCTGTGGTTACATCTGCAGGCTGTGTCTTTGAAGCACAGATATTTGATTTTGTAGGTTCTGTGTAGGGAAGTGGCATGACATGAGTTTCACTAACACTGCACTACAAATAACTAAATAGCAAGGCTGACCAGCTCTACTGCACGGAGATATGAAATGGAAAATGCCGTCTTAGGTAAATATTCATGAAATATTTCAAATTGAATTGAAGAAAATAAACTAAATGGAAAAATGTATAAGCATACCAGATAACTCGTCCATTGGTCTTCCAATCACACAATTCTGTATGATTGAACTCTTTAAAACAGACGAATAAATGGAGTGAAATCAAACTGAATCATCAGACTATCACAAAACTGATGCCATATCTCTGTATAAGGTTATTTTATTCAGTTAATGTCAGTGGAAGGTACAGTGAAATATTCTAAATCCACAAGAATGAACACACATGCTGAATTTTGTCGTATCCACCAATTAAATTTAACATGATCAGGAAGACAAGTGACAATTATGTTTTCTACAACAGTCATGGAAATACTTATTAAGGACAGATAACAGAAAATAGACTCTGTGTAAACAACATGCATGTTTAGACCCCAAGTTTTCCTGAGTATTATGAAGAATCCTCAATATTTACAGAATAACTTTTTCTCAATGAAAAAAGACAACACTGACCTATGGTGATATTAAAAATGTCATAAATTTCCATATCATCTGAGAAAAGAATTGATTAGTGTCAGAATCAGCCCTCTGAACTTTCCTTGTCCTTCTGGAACCACACATCTGTGTGCCTAATGAATGGCTTCTATCAGTTTTCTCAGCGGTAACTCGTAGAGGAGCCTGAATATTAAGCACACATTAAAGATTCCATTGATCTTACATAATCAAAGGAGAGATAGAGGGTTCATCCCTCAAAGTTGACAGAAACAGGTTAGGACTGTTTTAATAAACTGATTGAAAGTTTCCCTACATGGTATCAGTTCTCTTATGGAAGTTGAATGTAATGTCCTATGATGTTTTCAGATATGACATATTTGATAGAAAAATGTGAAGAAGGTTATGTTTAGTGTGGGATATGTGTGATGGGCAGTTATGAAGTATTAGGGATGGCAGTTAACATTTGTAAAAATATTTCTTTGTGCCAACCGTTTTATTTTTATTATCTAACTTATTTCTCCAAACAATCCTTTATGAAATTGGCATTATTTCAGATAAAGAGGCAGGTAAGTTGGTGGGAATGAAAAAAATAAAATTAAATGCCCAGGGTAATTCAAGTAAGATTTAAATTTAGAATTTTCTAGCCCGTAAGTCAATATTTCTCTTTTGCAACACACCAATTCTGCAGAGACATGACAATTGTATTTTCATAGTAAAAATTTCCCCTATGAGTTAAACATTATTTATTACAATAAAATGGTTAGAAATTTTAAATTTGGGGGAGAGTAAAAAGTTTAGTTCTTTTTTATACTCTCAGTGAGGCAAATAATTTCATCTTTGTAAACAGGAGGAATTGCGTATATGTTGAAATATATAAAGAATCAACGAGAGAGCTGGTTAGAATAAGGCAGGGATTCTGAAGAATAGTCCCTGTCTTATCCTTCCCTTGATTGGCCTTTTATACTCCCCAAAGCTTATTTTGTACAGAATTGAAGAAAGGGCACCAGGGCCAGGCAAGCTGCACTGTACCACCTAATGTGGGTCCTTGCCACTGTCTGTGGAGTAGCCAAATGAAATGAATGGGAGCTAACAGGCAGAGGGATTTAGATTCTCATCTAATAGCTCACTGTTTGGTGATACACTGAACCGAATTAGCTCCTCTTTTTTATTGTATCTCTCAATTGTTCTCTTTTGTAAATAAGCATACGTGCCCATACCCTCTGGACTATCAAGTCCTCCATCTGACTTCACATTGGCACAATATTCCAAAAATCAGATCAGGTAAACTCAAAATTGTTTCACATATGCCTAAGTGAATGGTTTTATATCTGACTTGATTATCACTGCAGTTGAATTGATTTTGCTTGTCGAGCTAACCTGAGGAATGACATAAGGATCAGGGAAACTGAAAAATGCTTTGGAGAACTTTGAGGAAGTCAGTTGGAGATTTACTAAATGCTATTTATCTAGTCTCTTTTTAATAAGCTAGTAAATATATTCTTACAAATGAAAAGATGTAATTGATACATCATTTGCTCTCTAATCTTGCAAAGAAGCGTCTCTATATTAATCAAATGATATATTTAAATACACTGCATATGCTCAACATGAAACAAAAATTACAGAGGCAAGCTTAAGAAATAATACACAGAAAAAATGTTGAGCATGGCAATATATTATAGGAGCACAATAAATTTTATGCTTAGAAAAATATAACCAGAATACCAGGAAGAGAGAGATTACGTGAGTTGAGTTGGTCCAAGCTGCATTGGTCCAAGAGAATCATAAAGGAAAGATACAACTTTGACAAATTCTGAAAGGTAGGAATAGAGAGCAGAGAATAATATCATACCTGGGAGCATTAAATGGGTAAGAGTACAGTGGTGGCAATTTATATTTTGAAAGCAAAGAAAAAAATAACACAGTTAGAGTAGATATATTATGGTGGGAAGTAGACGTATTTGGAAATGTAAATCAGGACATCGTATGGAACAGCGAATGTCAGATACAGAGTCAACTATAATTCCCATTTTGATTATGTTGATATTACTCATATGACCATCATAAATTTATGTCACTTTTCGACTTCAGTTATTTTAGAATATGTGACACTCGCATTTGATGGTTTCTGTGTTCGCTTATAGAATGAAAAGTCTGTGATCCTAAGATTCCAAGATATTTAGACTGTAAGCTGCAGGCAGTGGGACTCATTGATATTTCTGAGTGAGAATGTCCTCGACAAACTCCAATTTGGGGTAATTATTCCAGTAGTATGAATGAGAGAAAAGAGATGCTAGCCCAGAAGACCAGATAATAGAATACTGCATTAGTCCAACACCACAATAGTACAGTAAAAATAAATGGGATGGATATGAGGAGTGTATTAATCAAGTAAAGTCAAGAAAACAGAAACCCTCTTGGTGAAATTCACCTTCTCCCTCAGTTTATCTGGGTTTTTTAATTATTGCCTTGACCCCCACTGGATCTCACATGAAAGGAATGGGAGCCAAAGGTAAGTGTCTTGATACACTTTCAGAGATACAAGTCAATGCCTAACTCTTCTCTTAGTGCTAGAGTCCAGATAGAGTCAGGGGGGCAGTTTTATTCTAGGCCCTGTTCCTCAGCTTATGAATCTCTGAGAATATGGTAAGAAAAATAAACATCTGTGGTATATTCTCTGACAGTTTCTCAAACATTTTAATCTCAGGATCCTTTACACTGTTAAATATTACAAAAAAACCCACAGAACATTAGTTTATTTGAGTTATATCTACCAATATTTACCACGTTAGAAATTAAAACAAAATTAAATAATGTAATTAATATTTATTTAATAGAAAACCCATTACTTATTAATATAATTAATCTGTGTTTTCATAACAAATAGCTGTGTTTTCCAAAACTAAAAAACGATTATTGAGCAGAATGTCTTTATTTTATATGTTTGCAAACCTTATTAATGTATGGCCTAACAGAAGACAGCTAGATTCTTACATCTGCTTCTGTATTCAGTTACAATATTACATACTAAGTCACTTCTAGAAAATTCCACTATATTTATGAGAAAATGAAATTTTAAAAGGTAAATCATATTTTAATATTATTATGAAGATAGTTTTGATTTGGGGGACCTCTGTGGTTGGATTCTCCACACCACACTTTGAGAATCCTTACACTATGGTATTTAAAGGGAGGTGGGGAAAGAGATTATCTAGATGAACACACAGTAAAAATGGCAATGAGTTAATAAATTCTGGAGATAAAAGAGGGACTTGTATTTATTGGGAGAATATTAGCTAACAAATATTTCCAGAATTTATATAATTTGTATACATTTTCAAAAGCTATAGCATTTCCCAGCTAAGGAAATGTACTCATACATGTGTTCAAACTGATTTGGACCACTAGAGACCAACAATTCAACTAATGAGCATCTAATCTAATCATCGGTTGGTTTGCTGTAATTTTAATACATTATTATCTAATTTTTAGTTAACGTAACTCTATCTAATAATATATTATGGGTGCACAGTGATACCATGTCTCTGCTAGACCTTCATATGTGACAAGTATTCCTGTGAGTCTAAGGAGTAGAAAACACTGACTGAAAAAGACATTTTTGATACCTCATGTCCTAACCCACACAAGAAGAAACAGTGTCATAGCAATGTGATGTCCTATAGAAACAACTGAATATTGAGTGAAAAAATTTAGTAATGAGGTATGATCCTTGTGCCGGCATTAAAACAAAACAAAAAAAATGAATGTCAGGAATAAGAGAAAAGTCAAAGGGTGCTGACTAATGAGTTTAGCTAACATCCTTCTGCAGTAGCTGTGACTGATGACTAAGAAAAGAAGCACTGTAAGTAAGAAGTAGGTCTGGAGAGGTTATTTTGGGGAATGTTTACCAGGACAATGATGGCATTAGACATTCTGAAGTGAGATATTTTGTATAACTGGAGTTGGAATTAGAACAGCTACAGAATGGAACTAATGCCCCAAACAAAACAAAACAAACAAAAAACCCCAAACAACCCACTCTATTTGATTATATGAAAACAAAGAAGAAATCCTGTTGCAGTAAAAATGTTAAAAGGAAGACAGATTAAAGGTCTGAAATATAACGATTATAGGAAGAATCTAAGATTTCTCTAATTGGGTAAATACTGTGATGAAACTGTATAGTATATTTTAAGAACCCGTTGACCCTGACTACACACACACACACACACACACACACACACACACACACACTTTGTCAAATGTCTTTGATCCTATTTTTCAGGTTTCTGGATATTTCTGTCCTCGTCCCTTCATCTGTATTAATTTTATACACGGTATATTATAGAGCTCCAAGAATATCTTCAATCCCAGAAGCCAATTGCAGTGGCTGTAGTTATATGTTCCAGATCATGATTTGGAAAAAAGCAATTATATAGTGTGAAATTATCCTTGGCTATAGTGCATGAAACCCTATATAGAGAATCCCTATGAATTTATGTCTAAATGTGTCTAACACATTTAAAATATAAACTGTGGTAAGCCATATAATATACACACACACGATCCGGGGCTTTTCCATATAGTTGCCTCCAAATGCCATTCTTCTTTTTCGTAATTGATCTTGTTTTTCAGTTGCCTGGATATTTCTGTTACCTTCCCTTCACCTATGTAAATTCTATCTATCCCTCAATACTCAGATTAAAATGTCTGCCTTTTGCAAATATCTTAGTCCACACGGATCTTTTTTTAAAACCAAAGGTGATTATATTCTGTAAACTTTAGTACTAGATTGTTCACTGACATTCTCTACGAGTGTCATAAGCCAGTTTTTCTGATTTACTTTCTTTCCTTACTAGATGTTAAATTATCTGAATGTCATTTTATACATACACACACGGACATGCACATGCCCACACACATGTGTGTGTATGTGTGTGTGTGCATGTGTGTGCGCGTGTGTGCTTTTTTTTTCAGTATCAGTTTGCCTGGCTCAGTGTTTAGACTAACAAAGGTACCAAATGGCTATTTGTTTATTGACTAATTTATGTTCCATCTCCTTGACAGGATATCTACTCATCATCGACTTCCTTAGAGTACCAGTGTGGGACATAGATGTTCTTTATTAGATGTTTTCTGAATTAAATTGAGTGTGTCTAGTTCATGCGTATTTTTATGCAGTAAGAGAGCTAATATAAAAAAGTGATTATATACGTGTATAATGTCAATCAAATAAGATAATATGAATCACTAGCTAGGGTTAGTTTATATTTAATTTCTTTTCTAAGGCACTAGTGGTCATTATAGTGAAACCATTACATTCTATTTTTATACTTTCTCCTTGCTTCAATAATGTCAAATGTTGTTATGTTAATCTTTATCCTGTTTCCCCGAAAATAAGACCTACCTGGACAATCAGCTCGAACGCATTTTTTGGGGCAAAAATTAATATAAGACCTGGTATATTATATTATTATATTATATTATATTATATTATATTATATTATATTATATTATATTACATTATACCCGGTCCTATATTATAGTAAAATAAGACTGGGTCTTGTATTAACTTTGCTCCAAAAGACACATTAGAGCTGATTGTCTGGCTAGGTCTTATTTTCGGGGCAACATGGTGATTATTATAGTTAGATAATCAAATAGAATATATTCCAGAGTAAAGGTACAGACTTTGCCCATTTGTTTCATAATTAAAAACAAACAAACAAATAAGCAAATAAACCCTCTGACTTCTGTTTTATCTATGGAAGTGCTGACTCAGAGAAAATAAGAGTCCAAAAAGACCAAGTAGCATATAGTCTTATCCCAATGTCACTGTAAGATCATTCACTATAACACAATTTCTAATGTGGTTAGAAAACAGTGTTCTGGGAAATGTTTCAGGTCTGCTTTTTCTTGTTCATTCAGTCAGTAGATGATGAAATTAAACTTAATAAAAAGCAGTAACTTAGCCATCCCTTTTATAATGATTTTCAGCATCTAAGAAAGTCTGCTTACTGTCCAGGGGGGCAACAGAAGACACCGGATGTGTAAAAAAGCAATAAAAAAATTAAAAGCACAAGTTAATTGCAAAAAATGCCTCCCCTCCTTTTTCCTGCATCCAAGAAAACATCATCAAAGCCAGGGTGATTCTGAAGACACCTTGAATGGCATTAAGGTATAAAGAAGAGAGGTTTTATTAAAGCTCAGGGAACACCTAAACAGAGTACTTTGAATGACAAAATGGAGAGGAAATGCGCTTATGTCGAGAGATAGTAAGATGGTTCTAATCTAAGAACCTCTGCTGCTGACTACAGTTTCCTACTGTTCACTTTACTCCAGTCCTTTTTGGTTGTAAGAAGTAGAGTCAAATCAATGCACTTTGAATTCCCAGGGATTAATGGGTACCAGAAAAGTGAAAAGAACTCAAAATCATACATACCTCGTAGTCTTCAGTATCAGTGGCTTCTCTCAGTCTTAGTCCTCCTTCACAAGAATTAAGATCACTGTTCAGACATTGCGTTGTACTTGGGTAGTGTACTTTGAAAGCTGAAAAATGATTTTTTTGTGAAATATATAGTACATAAAGGAGAGTACATGAGGATAAATGCACATTAAAAAATCACCGTGGTCATCCCACCCAGACAAGAAAGTAAATCATTGTAAAATCATTTTTTGTCATTTCTTCAGAGTTTACAATCTATTTATGCATCATTAAGCCATATATTAGCTTGTCTGTTTTCACGTGTTTTATATATATGGAATACTATGTGTGTATTATTTTGTGACTTGCGTCTTTCACTTTATATTTCATTTGGTGATATCCATTTGTGCTGTTTTATTGCTGTATGGTATTCTAGTATATGAATATACCACAATGTATTTGACTAGACTTATCTTATTGGACATTTGAGTTGATTCTAGTTTTACCTGTTTTAAATTGTTCATATGGACAATCTAGTGTCTGTTCATATATATGTGAAGAGATCCTTAGGGTATGTACAATTATGGGAGAAATTGATTGTCCATGTTCACTGCTCTCAAAGGGAATTACATAAAAATCAGATATTTAACATTTTTGAAACTAATGGGTATGTCATTATTTTCCAATAAGACTTGAATTTGCACTTCCCAGATTACTAATGGGGTTGAGCATGTTTTTGTATGTTTGGTAGCCATTGAAGTTTTCTCCTTTGTGAAATTTCTGTTAAAACTTTTCTTCTTTTTAATATTAGTTATTCTTTCATTATTGCTTTGCAGACATTCCTTTTGTATATTGTGAATACTGGTCTTTTGTCATTTGTATCTCTGACAAAAACAAAGAACAACAAAAAAAAACTCCTCCTACAGTGTTTCCCGGAAAATAAGACCTAGCCGGACCATCAGCTCAAAGGTGTCTTTTGGAGCAAAATTTAATATAAGACCTGGTATTTTATTGTATTATATTATATTATATTATATTATATTATATTATATTATATTATATTATATCATATCATATCATAAGACCCAGTCTTATATTAAAATAATACCGGGTCTTATATTATTTTTTGCTCCAAAACATGCATTAGAGCTGATGGTCCGGCTAGGTCTTATTTTTGGGGAAACATGGTAGATTGTGGCTTGTTTTCTCATTCTCTTTATGATGTCTTTAGGAGGAAGTTTTTAATTTTAATGTGATCTGTTTTTACCTTAGTGTGTTGCTGAGGCATCTTTCTTACACCAAGGTAAAGAAGACATTCTTTTACATGATATTCTAACATTGTTAGAGATTTACTTTTCATATTTAGTTCAATCCACTTAAGGATGCGATTTTTTTTCTTTTAATGGTAATCAGTTATCCAGTACCATTTATTGAGAAGTCCGTTCTCTCTCTCTCTTCACTTTCCCTAGCATCACTTCTGTCATTTTTCAAATGGTAGTAATTCATGGGTTTTCTATTATATTACATTTCTTTACTACTTATGGTACTACTACACTATTTACTCTAGAGTTATAACTTTTCCTGATATTAAGTAGCATGATTTGCACCTACCATCCTTATTCTTTTCAAAAAGCATTTTTTAAATTTTTATTTTTGAATTACAGTTGACATTCAATATTATGTTAGTTTCAGGTGAACAGCATAGTGGTTAGACATTTATATAATTTACGAAGTGATGCAAAAAGCATCTTAACTGCTCCTGGTTTTATTGCATTTTCATAAATATTCATAATCAGCTTGTCAAGAACCACCACAAAATGATAATATTTTGTCTATTTATATTGTCAGTAAATTTGGGGAGGTCTTTTGCATTTGAAAAATTTTTCAATACTTGAAAATGATAGATCTCTCCATTTAATTAAAGGTTTTTATACTTTTCAATGGAATGTTATCGATTTCTTTTATAAAGATTTTACTTTTTTGTTATGTTTAAATCTCAGTACTTCATATTTTTGTTTTTGGAAAATGGTAGAATTTTAAAAATTCAGTTGATTTACTTTTCCTTTTACATTTCACTTTCTAACTCATGTTGCTGATATACAGAAAAAATAAATTTTTAAATGCTGACTGTATCAAGACAGTTATATAAACTCCCTTATTTCTCATAATTCATCTGTTTATTCCATTGGATTTCCCCCTGTACATTCATATCATCTGTGCATCTACAAATAATGGGTTTGTTTCTTTCTACTATCTTGTATTTTTAACTGTATTAGCTAGCTCCAACAGAGCTATTTTAATTCTCAAAAGGGATGTCTTAAATATTTCACCATTAACTTGTATCTTTGCTGTTATGTTTACTTAGAGATTATCAGTTATTGGTTAAGAAAGTTTCTGGTATGTTAAAAATCAATATTCTGGATGTGTGCTTGATCTTACCAAAGGCTTTTTCTGTATCTTTTGATGTACTCATATATTATTTTTTTAATTTTTCTCCTTTTGGTAAATATAATAGTTTATGATAACTCATCTTTTTTATTAAAAGAACCTCTAATTCCTGAGATAAACTCAAATGTGTCTGGTTTACTTACTCATTGCTGGGCTGCATTTGCTATTTTCTGGTATAATTTGCTTTTTGTTTTTTTCCTTAAATATTTTATAGAACTCATTGGTACAGTTGACTGAGCCTGGAGTTTTATTTATGGAAAATTTCACAAGTGATTTGATTCTTTTAGTGGTTAAAAATCACATTCTTTTCATGGTTAAAAATCACAGAAGTGTTCAGTTTGTATAATTAAAGATATGGTGACTATAATTATCGCCTACTCATGCTCTAGTTTTTCAGGCTAAATTTTAGTATTCTCAAGAAAGTTCTCTGTAACATCCCAGACTAGAATTGGTCCCACTGCTACAGAGATCCACAGCATTTTGCATTTCCCTTTTTTAATATTGTAGCCATATTAATGGTTTGACACCATGTCTCTTCCCTGCTAGATGTAATCATTAGGAGAGCAGGAACTTTGACCATTTTATTCAACATTGTAATCCCCCAGAACCTAATATAATGCATGGAAAATGGTAGGTCCTCAATAAGTATTTATGAATGAATAAAGGAACTACACAGTTTTAAATGATATATTTCAAGGAACTAAGCAAAATGTTGGTGTGCAGGCTAGGTAAACAAGTAAAGAAAAACGCAGCTTGAAACTTATTGTCTCAAGAATGAATCCAGAAAAAGATCTACTGAATACTTTAGAAGACATGATGCCAGATGAATTGTTTGGCTTTGAAGGTAGATTATCACAGATCTCTTCTTGCTTCCTCTTAAAGAAATCCCACCTCCTAGACATGTATGTAGGTTTATCATGTATGCATATAAATACAAAGAGAGAGAAAGAAAAAAATGCACCAACATGATAATAGTAACTGTGTCTTTTAATTTATTCTTTATACTTTGCTATCTTACATATGATTTATATTGTTTTTCAAAACTAGCAAAGCATTATTATAAGATATGAAGTGTTACTACTTTTTAAACAATAGCTAGGTCATACCAAAGTAGTTTATGTCACTGTTCACCATGTTTAATTAGGCAAGGTGTTTAACGTAATACAACAGTTTTTAAGATGAATCTCATATTTGGTCATTGCTCGCATCCAACAATTCCTGGAAATTTCACCAAAAAATGAGCAACTTTATTTCACAATAATTTAATGAGCTTTTGTGGAAGAAAGTTTTCTGAAGGCATACAATGGAAGTAGTTATTCACTGTCACACCCGACCAATCTCTGAGTTAAACAATCGGTGCTAACACAAAAGGTTTGGAATCAACAGCACAATCAGTCATTTTTATTTATTATGTTGAGTTTGGTTAGATTAATGTGAAACAAAAAGCATAATAGATTAGACACAAACAAATTGTTAAAGTGGCATTGCTAAATGTGACAATAAAATGTGAACGTCCAAAGTACATTAAATACAGTGGGCTACAAATTGCTGTTGACAGTGCCAGTCATGGAGGAAAAATAACTGTAACTTCTAAAAGTGAAATGTGAGCAAGATACTGAATGTCAATGATTTTGTGAGCTATGTAAAATAGAAATAACTATAATACGGTCTGTATTGCCAATTAATTGGGCACAATCCTCAAGAAATTGTATGCTTTCTTTTTTTTAATTTTTTTATTTTATTTTTTTTATTAAATTTATTGGGGTGACAATTGTTAGTAAAATTACATAGATTTCAGGTGTACAATTCTGTATTACATCATCTATAAATCCCATTGTGTGTTCATCACCCAGAGTCAGTTCTCCTTCCATCACCATATATTCGAAGAAAGTTCATGTAGCTATATAAGAATGTGTACTCTGTTTTCGAAAATATACTGAAAAGAAAATAATATTATTTCAGGGTGTTCTTGCATTACAAAGATTCAGCACAATCAACATATAATCATGGAAATAGCCAAAAATAATTTTTATCTTCAAATAAAATTATGTTAAATCAGTACTTCTGTGCCTATTTTCATGTTGTTAACTTGAGGTACTCAGCTTTCTACTTAGCAAAACCTGAGTTGATCTTGTTGCAGTAATCACTATACCCATCAATCTCTACCACGTGTTTTTCATAAGGTTTCGATGGTTGCTCTGTTTTTAAGATTGGGCCCTGAGTAGATTAATCAGCCAATATTCTGCTCAGGCTGAAATGATATTCATTGTATAGACTGCATATGTTGCATACATATACAGTGGTAATCAATTCATGCCGTCCATATAGAGGTAAATCCAGGGGGCATAAATGTGGTTTAAGACTATCCAGGTAGAGGGAAACATAATCATTTTGTTAGCAATACCGAGACTTTTATTTTTAATTAAAATTTATTTGGGTGACAATGGTTAGTAAAATTACATAGGTTTCAAGTGTACAATTCTGTAATACATCATCTATATATTACATTGTATGTTCACCACCCAGAGTCAGTTCTCCTTCCATCACCATATATTTGACCCCATTTACCCTCCTCTACCACCCCTCCCCGTCTGACCCTCCTGTAACCAGTAAACTACTGTCTGTGTCTATGAATTTCTGTTTCTTCATTTGTTTGTCTTGTTCCTTTGTTGCTTTCATATCCCATATATCAGTGAAATTATATGGTTCTTGACTTTTTCTGTCTGATTTATAATATTTCGTTTAGCATAATAATCTCAAGATCCATCCATTTTGTTGCAAATTGCACTATTTCATCTTTTCTTATGGCAGACTTATACACCATAAGTCTTATTGGGAATGCAGATTGGAGCAGCTGCTATGGAAGGCAGTGTGGAGGTTCTTCAAAAAATTCAGAATAGAATTGCCATAAGACCCAGCAATCCCTCTCGTGGGTGTATACCCCAACAATCTGAAAACATTTGTCCGTAAAGATATATATGCTCCAATATTCATTGTAGCTTTATTTACGGTGGCCAAGATACGGAAGCAACCAAAGCGTTCTTCCATAGATGAATGGATAAAGAAGATGTGGTATATATACACAATAGACTTTTTTTTGTTGAAGGTGATATAAGTGCCTGTGACCTTTTTGCTTGCTGAGAGCCATATTGACATAGTAAAATGAGCTATTGATAAGGCAAGCAAACTCCAAAGATAGATTAGAGAGACCAAATTAAACTGGATCTTTCATGATATCATTTAGTTAATGGTTTATGCCTGCATGCAACTATAGTCATAATAAAGAGTACTCTTCTTGTTTAAGCCAATTTTATTTTGATTACTTATGACTTGCATCTTAAAACAACCTAATCCAAACATTGGCTGCCTGTCTTTAGCATTTAGTTAGAATTTCACATTATTAAAACCACAAAAAAAGAGTATCTATTTGAAGAAATAAATGGGTAGTCCACATACAAGTGTGATTTTTTTCCTCAGAGAGCATTAGGCTAAGGGCATAAAACATTGATAAATTAGATAGTGACACTGAAATGCATATGTATGAGATCTAACTATTACAAATGACCACCCATATTTTTGAACAATTATCCTGACATCATAAGTCCACAGTTGATATAAAATTCATTATTTTAATGTTTACTAAACTTAACAATGTTATATAGCAGATTTATAACTCAAATACTTTATTCTCTGTTTTCATACTGTATAGAACAAAAGTTATTACATTTAGAATATATGTATATATAAATTGTTAATAAACTCATGTGATCTAAGTGGAAAAATACTTGTTCAGCTATTAAGAGACCATCACTGAAGAGAGTATAGAAACATTAGAATATTCATGGGGTTGCTGCAATAAATCCCCCCCCACCCGTTTTGTTTTAGCTAAGGACAACAATTATGGATACACATTTAAGATTAAATCATGAGACAAAAGCAAAGAAAAATCCTACTAGACTTCGAGGTTTATTCTATTTTAGCCCATTCATCTTAAAATTCTTACATAGACTAAAGGAGCAACATAAACATTTTAATGCCTTTCTTATTTTTGATGCTCTAGAAAAAAAGCAACTAATAGGAATATTTCCTCCTGTGCACAGACCCCATGAGCATTTAGTTAGAATTTTATTAGTAGCAGATACCAGGAACAATTATTGCAATTATTCTTTTTTTTTTGAGACCCACCACTTAGATTCTATTTATTTATATTACCTCCCTCCCCATATCCTGTTTTCTAATAATGACAAAAGAAAAAAATAGATGGACATCTCTTATGAGTAAAATGCACTATGATAGCATATCATACACTGACATCTCGTTCTCTTCCCCTTTTCAGGCACATGGGAGACTGCACTTCTCAGACCACTTGCAGTTGAGAATGTCATGTGATTATTAGCCCATGTGCATCATAAAATGTGAGTATAAATGATATTTACCATAGCTCAGCTGAGACCATGAAAATGCATGATTCTCTAATTTCTTTCCCCTATGTAGTAACCAAGAAGGTTGTAGCTTCAGCTAAAGATGCTGATTTTTTTATCATTCTATGTTCCTGAGTGAATGTTGGTAACAGAGGGACATAAGACATGACCAGATACTAATTTTTGTTGTATTAAGCAACCAAGTTAACCGGTGGGAAGAGAAATTGGTTTGCTAGGCAAACCCTATCCTCTTATACAATTTAGTGCTAATGGGAATGAAACACCTCCCCAATTCTACCCTTAAATTTGGGATATTCAGAATGTATGTATATGTTTGTGTAGAAGTCATATATGACATTTTGGTACCTTCCCATGTTTTATTTTCATGCAACATGTTGAGATGCTAATGATGACATTGAAGGAAGTCTGATATTTTGGGGCTTTTGCTCAGGGGGAATAGACAATTACTGCTTCCATTTTGGTTTTGGGCATTTTGAGTTTATAGGGCTGTGCAATGTCCAGGTGTGGTTCCCAACTGGCTTTTAGAGGTTTATTAATCTAGACTACTCAGGAGGAATGTATATAAAGGTACAGGTTTGAGAGCCACCAGACTATAGATGACAGCTCTTACAGTACGCATACATATTTAAGAGAACATATAGAATAAGATTATTGTGAGAGTTAAGGGATAGAAAGGGGGGAAAAGCAACAAAAAGTAACATTGGGTATTTGAAAGACAAGATGGCATAGCAGCTAGAATAATACTTGGAAAAATTGGAGGTCCCTTCCCTTCTTTTTCTTTCTGATAATGTATCTTGAATTGCAGTAAGGATCTAGACAGTAGACAGAGAATACAGTGTACATTGTGGTACCAGGAGTGTTTTCTGCGGTAGCTCAGAACTGAGTCTCTCTCCAAGTTGTGTTGCTATCAGGCTATAGGAAGCCATCTTGCTAAGACGACAACCATTCCCACAGGGCAGCCCACGTTCCATTACTGGTTGATGAAGGGGTATGGAGTTCAATGTTTTGCCTCACTTGAGACAACTTTGAAGGGCCGTCCGGCTCCAGAGCTCCTGTAGGATATGCTGAGGCTTTGTTACCACTGCATTGCAGTTTAACTCTCATGCTGTTTGGTCCTGCTTGCTTCACCCCTCAGGGTTATTGATCCTCAGAGTACTCCGTAATAAGTCTCCTAAATACATATCTCCGAGTCCCAAATGCTCTCACCTGGGAAGCTCAAACTGTGACAGAGATAAGGAAGAAAAGACAGAGAATAATAATCGGTACAGTGTTCTAAAATCGGCACAAGGGAGCAAATTAGAGGCACAGAGAGAAGCATGGATTAATCAGAAAGTGGTTACACTTCTTTTGAAATCAAAGTGAAAACGAATGAGTATGTGGGTGTAGATAAATGATGAAATGGAAAATTGAGGATGTTTATGCCTGAGAACCTTAATTTGGTTTTTTTTTTTGTTACCCAGTTGACAGACTGTTCTGGTGAGATGGAAGAGGACCTTTTAGGTTTGAGGAAAGTTATAAATGTTTAATCTATTAGGTATGGAGAATGGAGAAGGAAGGTGAGCAGGGCAGGGAGAACGATTGTTTAGACTCAGGACAAAACATGGAAAGAACATGGGACTGGAAAGAGCAAAGATGTCCATTTTGGGCTGCGTTATTTCACCTAAATTGATAATCTGAGTTCCCATTATTCATCTGAACACTTAGAATAGTAGCATCTGTCCTTGTTACTTCATAGAATTGTTGTGATGATTAATAAGATATCGTATGTTAAAGTGAATTTTAATAAATTGTAATAGCCAAATGTATGCTACCAGTTGTTTTAGTTAATGTAAAGAAATACTGGCTATGGTTGGTAAAGAAAATTGAACAACGTGCAGAAAATATAAAAGTGAAAATTCCTAAGCATATTACTGTAAAATCTTAATACCTATGCTCTGAAGAGCCACTCACTGCCCACTTACATAAAACCACCCAGTGACTGGAATTTAAAGTTGATAAGGAGCTTTGTGAGGATGATTTATAACTGGCTACTTTTTGAAAAACAATACCCTGGGTAAGTCAGTGTGCTCTCATAGAAATACTTATTACTGCATTAAATGTCATGATTATCCTTGTTATTTGATTCTATTCCTCCTCTGATTTGGGGATTGAAGTCAGCTCTGATTGGTCTGTCTTTTCTTGGCCTGAGGCACAGCTCTGCAAGTCAGTGGAATTTGAATTTTCCTCTCTCCTTGTTTTGGTCCTGGTATTAAAAATGATTCCATTATCTCTCTGCTCTGTTCGTTACTCTGCTGGGAGGATGTCTAAATACCATCCATCTTCAAAAGAAAGAAAGGAAAATGGAGAGGGAGGGAGGCAGGAAGTTGGGGGGGGGGAGAAAGAGAGAGAATACAAAAGAAATTACAGGAAAGACTTGTAACTTTCAAGGAAATATAATGAATAGTGTACCACAAATTTGCATTGGGCTAACATTTTTTTGCCGTGCACATCATTTTATCCATATGCACACAGACTCTCACATACTCTCTCCTTTGTCCATTACATACTTGAAAAATGCAGAATAGAGAGTGTTTGATTTTTAATGCCAACCCTCAAAGCTAAGTCAATTTTGACAATTCATTTTTTCTCTCTCCTTTCCCCAGGAACCCCGCGGGCCTCACCCCAATTAAGCATGTGACAAATAAACAAAAATAAAACAACAAAAGGTTAAAAGCTTCCCAAATGGTATAGCAAGAGAAAGGGCTATATGGGTGACCAGGAAATAGCCTTTGAGGAAACTTGCTCACTAGTAAGGCCTTAGCCGTAACTTCTAGCAAGTAATGAGGAGGGTTTGGGGCTATGAGGTGAATTAGAAAGAAAATTCCATGTATTCATTTGTGACAGAATAACTTTTCTAATTGGGGAAAAAATGAGGGATAATAAGCAACCTAATATATATTGAGATATTATTATTTGCCAGGGATTGTCCTGTTAATTTTAATGTCAATGTGTTTAATTCTCATAACAAACTCGTTTGCTAATTATTGTCTTCTATCTCTTTACACTCCTATTGCTAAACTGGTAGCCTAACTAACATGAATTCAGCATGCAGACACTCTGATGCTAAATGTTTTCCACGGAAACCCTGAAGTCAGTCACTCCATGTTATGGATAAAGGGGTGACACTTAACCACACACTATAAGCAAGTGGGAGTCAAAGGCATGCTTGTTTGATGGAAATCCTTAGGGTATTTTATTATGTGTTACGTTGCCTCCAATAAGAGAGAGTATTACATTTTTAATTTTTATGAAAATTTTCCCTTTGTGAGAGTTGGTGGAGGAGAGAGTGAGGGAACCTCAGATGCGGCTTTTAGAGTTCCAGCCTTACTTGTATTTGATATAGAAGGGAATGTAGAAAATGTTTTTAGTTTTCAAAAGATACTTCATATCAGTGATCATTGATTTAGAATTACCTAGAAACCACAACATGTTTTCCCCGTTTTCCTCTAATGACTCAAGAGTTTCGCAGATCAGATATTTTTTCTTTCAATTTAGTAACTGACTTATACTCGACCTGAGATTCCATCTGTGCACTGATTATATGTTAGAGGTTTGTGCAGTGATGGGGAAGGAAGAGGAAGAGTGTTAATCAGTTCAAAACAGTCTCTTTATCCCTCCTCAAAAAAAATTCTACTAGATTTGTACTGATTAAATTAAATTACTGTTACACAACATAAAAATAAACATTAGAAAGATTTTGTGCTTTTACTTTGCCATGTAATAGCAGACAGAGAAGGGCAAAGGGGAAGTAATCTTTTGAACATTTATTGAAGGAAAATTAAGCCTATTTAGATTCTAGCGAAAATAAATGAATTAGCAACTGTATGTGTGTCCTGAATGTCATTACTTCTTACTTAACAGAGCTAAAATAAAATATCTCACCTCAGAATTTTTAGGGTTTAAGCAGTGGTCAATCAAAGCTGACATCTGTTCACAAAACCATGAGTAGTAAAGCTTGCAGTATTTGGGAGAAATAGTTTGTGTTACTCTCTGACTCTAGAAAAGGGTATGAGTATTAGGCTTGTTCTCCAATTATCTGTTGATAGGATTTGAGTTCAGAAACACTAGGTGAACAGCATTTTGTTATAAAACAAAGGGACTACACATTGTTACGTATGTTGCCAAGTAGTGCTTAATCCTTACTGATGTAATTATACTCTGCAGTAGTTAGGAAGAGTTTGGGCAGGCTGATGATATTGTGACATGATGGCAAAAATAGAGGGAAATGAAAGTTACTGTTGGCAGAGGATGAGGCAGAGCATAAAATTAACAGCAAGGAGATTCACAGGGCCATGATCTGCCTCTAAAGTGGCAGAGGGTCAGAGCACGGCTCTCAAATGAGTGTGTTCTGAGTGGCCCTCTCATGTCAGAATCATTTTCTAATGTCTCAGTCAAAATTAATTGCTCCTTCATTTGCCCTTCTGCCAAACTCCTTATACAATTTAGCTTCTGCTTTATTTGGTTCTGTACGTATTTGCTTTCGCATGTGACACTCATGTATTCATGAAAGGCAGTGCGACACAGCAGGAAAGAGCCTGGGATATGGAATCAGTGCACCTGGGTGTATATCCTGGCTCAAATGCTCATGCCCTCTGTGTTTTGAGCAAGCTAATTAACCATCTTGTCCCTCAGTTTCCTTCTTTGTAAAATGACTATTAATAGAGCCTACCACATGGGGTTGTTAAAAGAATTAAACATGTAAATTTATGTGATTTAAATAGAATAGTATGCGTCACATAGTATGTGCTTGTTATTATTATAACTAGTATGGAGTTTTTAAAATTTTCTACTCCTCCCAACCAGATACACTGGATATGCTATTTGGCCATTCAAAGAAAACTAGCAAAGCCTTATAAAACATATGGAGTCAGTAATTAATAATATGTTCTATTTATAAGATTTGAACTCTAGTTTATTCCTAACAGTATCTCAGAAAACGTACAGAAATTGCTTTGCGAGTATTTGTTTCAGCTCATCTTCTAAATAAGAGATGCAGAATACTAAAACTAATTAAATCAAACTTATTCTTCACTATTCAACTGGCTGTTTACTTGGGGCTGCAGAAGCTAGAATATATCTTCAAATACTCCCACGTAACATAAAACAAGAAAATCCGTCCAAAAAAGTCTCAGCAATAGCACTACAATTTATTGGCTATAACTTATTTAGTGTCTCCTATGTGTTGACATATGCTAGACACACAGAAACAAATTTAATTTTGTCTTTCAAATTTGATAAAAGAAGAAACACAGTGGGTTGACATAGAATTACAGAAACAGAAGATGGTAGAAGTCTGAACAAAAACAAAAGAAGATTGTAATGACATAGAGTTCTAAAATACAAAATATCTAACTCGAAGAATCACAGGAAGAAATGTTGGGTGATTTCACAAAAAGGATGTCTGGTTTGAGTTTTGGGGTCGGGCTTTGAATAATTGAAAGAATTTCATCAGGTCATCAAGTAGGTGGTATTTCAAAATACAGTGACAGCCTCAACAAAGATTCAGGAGAATAGAAGTGGTCTGGATAGACCTAGTAGAGAAGTAGGTATCATTGGAATGAATAAGGAATTTGGTGAAATGAAACTAAAAAGATCAGATGCAGTATGTACTGAGAGCTTTACCAAGACTTTATTCCATCAGAATTGGGGACCTATAGAAAGATTCAAAAGAACATATTGAAGGATCCGTAGCGGATTCTGGAAGTATAATTCTGATGGCAAAGTGAAGCATGGATTGGCAAAACATACATACTGGTTTAGGAAAATGTTGTTACAAGGCCACACTCTTATCACCGTCTAGAAGTATAAGAGCATACAGATGATAGTGGTAGAGGAAAAAGACCAAAAGATGCATTTAAGAAATATGTTCATTATAATTTAAATATAAACTCAAGGTTTTAAGTGAATGAGAGAATCAAATATGTCTCTGATGTTTCTTGTTTTACAAGTCAGAAAATAACATTCATCGAGATGGGGGATAGTGGAGGAAGAAAACTTTCAAGGGGATGGAGATAATAATTTCAGTTTGGGAAAGGTAGATTTTGATTTTTCCAAGGAAAGATAGTGAGACAATAATCAGGAGACAATAGGCTTTGTGAGTCGGCTGCTCAGTGAAGAGGGTAGGACAGGAGAAGGAGATCCTAGGGCTCCAAACAGAGCGTTGTATGCAACCGTAGACATAAATAACATGCAGAAAGCTGCAGGAGCAGAGGGAAGAAGACATTTCTTTATTATGCACTATATGAAAGACATTGTACTAGACTTTTGACCTATATTACTTAATTAAAGTGAAGGTCACAGATATAACCACAGGAGAAAGCAGAACTTACAGTATGAAGAGAGAAACAAGAGTTAACCAGGGAAACAGGGACCATCAACATGTGTGTAGAAAAGCACAAGATGAATTCCTCTCAAGACAAAGGGGGAACAGTTTTGCAAGCAGGGCAATGGTCAGATGCTGCACAGATATTGAATAAAGTGAAGACCTGGCACATTGGAATTGACAGTTAAGATAGTTACTCTGATTATTTTTTTAATTGCAGTTTCTGGAAACATAGCTAATTGTTGTAAAACTGTCAGTTTATTATTTATTTTTGCATCAGTGTTGTTCCTCCAGTCAATATGATCCTAGGAAATAGTCTGAAGAACTAAATTGCCCAGCCAACATTGGAAAGGTACCATTTAACTGGTACTTGATTATCTTCCTCCATGCAGAGCTGGGTTCTTGGGACTTCAGTATCTATGAGTTAGTTTATGTTTCATGTGTCCATTTACTTTGTTTTTTTAGATTCCACATAGAACTGATATCATATGGTATTTGTTTTTCTCTGTCTGATTTATATCACTTAGCATAATACCCTCTAGGTCCATCTATGTTGTTACAAACGGTAAAATTTTGTTTTTTGTTTCTTTTTTTTTTATGGCTGAGCAATAATTCATTGTATGTATGTACCATTTGTTCTTTATCATTTATATTTTGATTGGAGCATTTAATCCATTTATATTTGAAATACTTATCTATTGATAGGTATATAGTTATTGCCATATTATTATTTTCTGATTGTTTTTGTAGTTCTTTGTTCCTTTCATATTCTCTTGCTTTATTCTCTTGTATGTTGATAACTTTCTATAGTGTAGTATTTGGATTCCTTTCTCTTTATATCTTCTGTATCTCTAGATTTTTGGTTGGTGGTTTCCACATGCTTCATATATATCAAGCTATGCTTAATACAGATTATTTTAAGTTGATGGTCACTTAAGTTCAAACATATTGTAAAATCACTACCATTTTTATTTACCCTCTCCACATTTATGTTTTTGACATTTGTTTATTTCTTTTGTGAATCTGTGTGTATCCCTTATTCTTTTGTTATAATTACACATGATCTTCTTACCTTTGCCTTTTAACCTTTATACTAGCTTTAGTGTTGGTCGGCCCAATGCTTTTATAATATGTTTGCCTTTGTCAGTGAGAATTTTTTTATTTGCTATATTTTCTTATTCATATTTTTTTATTTTCTTCTTCTTAGAGACAGCCCTTTAATATTTCTTGTAATACTGGTTTTGAAGGGATAAACTACTTCAACATTTTTTTTTAATTATTTTTTTTTTGTCTGGGAAGCTCTTTATCTGTCCTTCAATTTTAAATGATAGTCTTGCTGGGTAGAGAAGCCTTGGTTGTAGGTCCTTGCTTTTCATCACTTTAAAAATCTCATGCTAATCCCTTCTGGCCTGCAAAGTTTCTGTTGAGAAATCAGCTGACAGTCTTATGGGAGCTCCTTTGTATATAACTAACTGCTTTTCTCTTGTTGCTTTTAGGGTTCTTTCTTTCTTTAAGCTTTGACATTTTAACTACGATTTGTCTTAGTGTGGGCCTGTTTGGGTTCATCATGTTTGGGACTCTCTTTGCTTCCTGGGCTTGTATGTCTATTTCCTTTGGCAGGTTAGCAAAGTTTTTCATAATTATTTATTCAAATAGGTTTTCAGTTCCTTGCTCTCTCTCTTCTGCTTCTGTTACCCTTTTGATGTGAATGTTGTTGTGCTAGATATTGTTCTAGAGGTCCCTTAAACTATCCTCATTTTTTTAAATTATTTTTGCTGTTTTGATTGGGTGTTTTCAACTACCTTGTCTTACAATTTGCTTGTTTGAATCTCTGCTTCACTTAATCTACTGTTGACTGTTTCTAATGTAGACTTTGTTCTTCATTTCGGTTATTGTATACTTCTTCTTCTTCTTCTTCTTCTTCTTCTTCTCCTCCTCCTCCTCCTCCTCCTCCTCCTCCTCCTCCTCCTCTTCCTCCTCCTCCTCCTTTTCCTCCTCCTCCTCCTCCTCCTCTTCCTTCTTCTTTTGACTTTTGAAATCAGGTAGGCATTTGTTTAACACATTCCTGTACAGGGTAGTTTATAAAACTCAACTAACAAGCTAAAAGACCTAGCTGTCCAGGAATTGACCCGCCTAAAATGGTCATGATATGCAGAGCAAACTATATCAAACTAAAAAGCTTCTACACAGCAAAAGAAACCATCAATAAAACAAAGAAGCAACCAACCAAATGTGAGAAGATATTTACAAACAACACCTCTAATGAGGGGCTAATATCCAAAATATATAAAGAACCATAGAACTCAACAACAATAAAAAAGCCCAAATAATCCAATTAAAGAATGGGCAGAGGACCTGAACTGATACTTCTCCCAAGAAGACATACAAACAGCCAACAGATATATGAAAAGATTCTCAACTTCAATAGCTATTATGGAAATATAAATCAAAACTACAATGAATTACCACCTCATGCCTGTGAGAATGGCTGTCATCAAGACCAGTAATAACGAGTGTTAGAGAGGCTGTGGAGAAAAAGGAACCCTGATACACTGCTGGTGGGAATGTAAACTGGTAGAGCTATGGGAAGCAGTATGGAAGTTCCTCACAAAAATTGGGATAGAATTACCATTCAACTCAGCAATCCTTCTTCTGGGTATCTTCATTTCTGACTTTCTTGTTTTATGTTTTCTATTTCCTTCTTTATGTTTTCTATCTCTTTGTTGAAGTTCTCACAGATATATCTATTCTTCTAAAATCATTGAGCATCCTTATAACCAGTGTTTTGAACTCTGCATCTGGTAGATTGCTTGCCTCCATTTTATTTAGTTCTTTTCTTAGAGTTTTGTTCTGTTCTTTGATTTGGGACATGTTTCTTTTTCTCCTCATTTTGACTGCCTTCCTGTGTTTGTTTCTATGTATTAGGTAGATCTACATCTCTCAGTCTTGTCAGAGTGGCCTTATATAGTAGGTGTCCTGTGGGGCCCAATGACACAGTTGCTCAGATCACCTGAGCCGGGTGCTCTGGGGGGGTGTCCCTTGTGTGGGTTGTGTGTGTCCTCCCATTATAATTGAGCCTTGACTGCTGTTGGTGCCTCAAGTGGGTGGGATTGACCCTCAGGCTAAGTGGCTGTGAGAATTGGCTGTGACTCCAGCAGACAATATGTTGTGCGGGAGCTGTCCCCATGGAGATGCATTTGGTTTAGTGAGGACTTGGTTCCTGCTGAGTCCACCCTTTGGGTGTCATTTCCAATAATTTGGTGATGATCTGGTGTGTTCTGAAGCCATTCACCAGGTGTGTTGGTTCCAGGGCCTCTTGGGAGGAGCTCCGTTGCTGGCCAATATTAGCTGCTGCTTATGTCTGGTCTTGGACCACCTGGTAGGAGGTACAAAGTGTTCTGCAGTTGGTAGCTGGCTGTGCGTGGCTTGGAGGCACCTGGAAGAGGCTATGCTGTGATCCAAGGCTGGCTGCCAATAGTGCTGAATTTGAGGCCCCTTAGCAAGTGGTACAGGGCATTCTGAGGCCAACAAGGGTTGTGGACCTTTCAGAGATTTTAGAAAAGTTTGCAGTATGAGCTGAGACTGGCCGCTTGTTTGGATTAGCCTTTGAAAGGTGTTCTGGCCAGTACTTGAGTTGGGTCAGGCAAGGTCTTGGGGAATCACCAGAGTGGGGCAAGCTGTGCTAGCCAGTTTTATGGAGACTCATATTTGGCACCCACCTGTGCTTGCAGACTTGGGTGGGGGGGGGGGAAGGGTTCAACAAAGGAACAGTGGTGCCAGCTGGCAATTTAGTCCCAGAGAGAGCTGCCCCTCCAGTTCTTTCCCTGAAGCCAGACAATTCAGTTCTTCCTTTTATGCCCTTGACCCTTTCTGAGAGGCTGTCACTTTGGTGGAGCTGAGAGCAAGTGTTTGTGAGTGAATGAGTCTGTGCCTTGACCTTTTCAGAGGATGCCTGGGTCTACAGCAGCCTTGTTTCACCTAGATGGAATTCCTGCTTATTTTCACAGCCAAATGTTGTGGGGACTTCTTTTCCTGGCACTGGGCTGAAAAGCTTGGTGTGGGGCAGGCACCCCTTGCTTCTCAGTCAAGATACATCTCCAGATAGTTAATGGACACACGTGGTTGTGGGACCAGCCAGCTTCTAGTGTCTGCCTCTCCTACTAGTCTTGATGTGACTTCTTCTTTATATCCTTAGTTGTAGGAGTTCTATTCAGCTAGTCTTCAGGTGGTTTTCAGGGGTGGTTGTTCAATAATTAATTTGTAATTCTGAGGCAGTCTTGGGAAGAGGTGAGCACAACATTTTCTAACTCCAGTATTTTGACCAAAAGTTTTGTTTGTTTTATTTGGATTCATAGGGAACATTAAAGTGACTCTATGTTCAAAAATGATTTTCTGTGCCAAGTTGAAAAAGACCCTTGGTGACTAAAATGTCTTCCTCTGCATGGCTACCCATTATTCCGTTTTGTCTATATATTTGGCAAATGTTAAAGTGTCATTGGTTCATCTATTGTTAGAAGGGTCTTCTCTGTTGGTGTGGGATGTGGGATGTGAAGAGGATGGATGGATATATACTAAGTCTCTGTCTCTAGCAAGAAATGAAAATGTAGAAGGAGAAAAATGATTAAGTGACTCTCCTTTGCTTCCCCAAGGAACAAACTAGAAGATTAAAGAAGAGAAATTAAAAAGGTGTGAGGCGGGGAGAAGCAAGCAAATAAATGTTCCACAGATAGTGGTGTATTGTAAAATTGGGTTACCAGAAAAAAAAATCAGTTTTTTAGCATTTGATGATTTCTGCATTATAAATATTCTCAGCATGGCCAATTTCAATCAAGAGTTCAACAACCAGTTTGCAAAATGACTGAACATTTAATAATCAGGTGTAATGAACCATGCAAGCTAGCTTCAGGACATTGTGTGTGTGTGTGTGTGTGTGTGTGTGTGTGTGTGTGTGTGTGTGATGTGTTTAATTCAGAAAACTGGGTGCATTCTTTTTGCAGAATATTTACCATTTTAAAGAATCACCTTTGTCTTTTTAATCTTCCTTTATCAAACTACCTGTGTACTGAGATTAACTACCAATATGTCAGCCGTTGTTTTTTTTTCTGTATTACCTCTGGTAGATATGGCAGTTCTTCTCTGCTCCCAAGACAAATCAAAATGATGAACGAGAAGGACAAATTTCATTTTCCTTTTTTCCCCAAACACATGTAAATAGATCTTGTGAATGCTCTGAATTGACTTTGTGTCCTAAAAAGGATAAAGTAGGCTTTTATTTATCTGCTATTTTAGGGTTACACATTGATGGTCAGATATTTCAGTTCACTTTAAATTCGGAAAGAGAAAAAACAATAGTTAATATAAAATCAGAGCAGAAATATATTTTGGATTATTTTTTTAATGGCATAAAGGAATAAATAAAGATTACAATCTTTAAATTGTAGTGAAAAATTCTGTCAGATGTAAATGTATGCGAGAATCATGATTATAAAAAAATAGTTTATCTTGAACTATGTTCAAAATGAGGAGCTGTTATTTTCAAGCTGTGATTTTTCTTCAATTTGCATTTCATAAAGTGATGTAAGGAGAAATTGAATTAAACTTTTTTATTACCATTCATATCATAGACACTATTATTTGTTTTATTAGTGCTAAAGTTTCACTTACTTTCTCAGACTGGAAGAAAAATGATTTTATACAGTCATCAGTTACTACAACATTTAGACTTTTGCAGTGATTCTCTTTACTTTCATGTTTTGTTGAGCTATAGGAAAATGGATATAGTTAAGGTGTTTGTGGTTATTCTTGTTAAGACCTCCACTCAGCTTAATTAAGATATTGCTGGTGTTAGTTGATATTCTATAATATGCTTTTACAGTTTTTTCTAGTTTATGTTTCTACTGATCTATGTATCACATATAATTTCATGAATAGAGATAAGATATTTGGAAAATAAAGTTTCTTAGGAATACAATACTGTCATATTTTAACAACTGCTGTCTAAGATCTCATTCCTTTGGATCTTCTGATGGTAATTAGCAGATTCTGATGATGTAAGGGGGGATGGAAAAAAGCAGGAGCAAACACACCGGGGATATCCCCATGTCTCATTTTAAAACTTGGAGAGTCAAGCTGATATTAGATGTGGTGGGAGGGTAAAGGGTTGTGAATGAAATGAGAAACAGAAATTGAAACTTCCCTCAGCTTCACACAGCCAGGATCTTCTGGAGCATTTGAAGAGCCAAGGTGAAAGAAGTCTTTGCTAAACTCTAACTAAAATATATGCAAAAGGTTTCTCTGCCACTCACTAATCCAGATGCAAAATAAGAGCAAAAAATAGCTCTTAACATGTTGTAATAAATGAAACTTGGTCACATTATGACAACACATGTTAATGATAAATTTATTTAAAAGCTTATTTACTTAAAAAGTAAATACTTAAAATGTTAATCGTGATTAGTTAAAATATATGTCTTTCCTACTGGTTCATTTTGTGTATGCCTGAATATGTACACCTTTGAGTTATCTGAGGTCTGACAATTAAGTTCATGACCTTGTTGCAACAATGCTGCTAACCTCTTTTGATACCAGAGGGATTATGCATTATGAATTTGTACCAACTGGACAAACAGTTAACCAAGTTTACTATTTGGAAGTGCTGGAAAGGCTGCATGAAAAAATTAGACGACCTGAACTTTTTGCCAACAATTCATGGCTCTTGCATCACGAACATGCACCAGCTCACACGGCACTGTCTGTGAGGGAGTTTTTAGCCGGTAAACAAATAACTGTATTGGAACACCCTCCCTACTCACCTGATCTGGCCCCAATGACTTCTTTCTTTACCCGAAGATAAAGGAAATATTGAAAGAAAGACATTTTGATGACATTCAGGACATCAAGGGTAACATGACAGTTCTGATGGCCATTCCAGAGAGAGTTCCAAAATTGCTTTGAAGCGTGGTCTAGGCACTGGTGTCAGAGCATAGCTTCCCAAAGGGGAGTATTTCAAAGGAGACTGTTGTAATATTTAGCAATGAGGTAGGTAGCACTTTTTCTAGGATGAGTTTATGAACTTAATTGTCAGAACTTTGTATAATCACTTTGTATAATCCAAGTAACCCAAATGCTAATAACCTCTCTCTGGTCTGGTAGATAGGAATGTAATCTGATACATTCTGAAATTCTCATTCTTCAATTCTTATTAATACTTTGAGCTTCGTGTCAGAAAAGCTAAGGAATTAAGATTCTTGTTTTTCATAAATGTTCTCAGATTTGGTAAAATACAAGTGATAGATTTGTTAAGACATTCAGGACATCGATACAACCCCTCTTTTCAAATAGTGAACTATTACTCCAACTGCTTGGAAATTTGCTAAACTCGTTACTAAGCAACTGAGAATAGCTATGTTGCACGTGTTAAATATTTCATAAAGACAAGGCAAATAAAGTAGAAATTACCTAGCAGAAAAACAGGATACTCTCAAACAGCCAGAGATTCTCACCAATATCCGTTTTGAATAATTTATTTTCCTGCTATCATCCAGAATATAAAAATATATTCAAAGTCTCCAAAACATTTTACCCTTAATAAAAGCAGAGCAGAATTCACAGAGATTTATTAGTATTTATTTTGATTTAACAACTCACTGCATAAAGTTAAAATATTCTTACCTTCAATTCTTTGAACACACTTCTACGAGGTAAAATATCTTCTATTGCACAGCACATTTAGGATCTTTTTCAGTACACGTTTATTTTGATTCCAGATTGTTTCAGGTACACAGTGTTCATATTTCAGGTGCACATTGTTTATATAATACAATCTCTTCTTAACTTGGCACAAGCTTAAAAGATAAAATAAAAACTGTTACGGCATCTATATATTTTTTTCTTTTGCATTTCTTTTTTGTTGTTGTAACACCTTATTTCTATCTCTGCCTCTTGTTGATCTCTCTCTGTGTCTTTGTCTGTCTCTCTGTCACTCTGTCTCTCTCTCTGACACACACACACACACACACACATCTTAGATCCCTGGAGAAACTGGATCTTTTCCTGTGAAAATTTTAGGTTTATTCCCAGCTAACTTGTTTCTCTAACTACACAATTAAATGGTTTATGTCTCCTGTTGTCCAATATACTTTGCTATTGTCCCTGATTCTGGTAACTTTTAATCTCTTTCTCAGTTGTCCTAATATGAACACTCCATTTCTGAAAATACCTTATGCACCATTTAATGGCTGAAATATAGTAATTCTTCAACAAATGTTCTTGATACTATTACTATTATTACTGGTTTTTATCATCTTCCCATTCAACTGGTTTTTCACACCCTTTGTTTTTTTCCTTTACTTTAATACTTTAACTATTCCTAATTCCTCCTTCCATGGATTGTGTCCAGATATTTCAAAGGAATACTAAAATCACCTGTCTTCACAACACAAATGTATTCATACACATAATCATAAACGCATATGAACGTAACATATCTATTTCATAATACACTATCCTCTTCATATGCGTAATTCAGTTTGAGATTTTCATGCCGAAAACATATTACCACTTTTAAGGAATCAATCACATGATTATAGTTCAGTATATAACATTAGTATGAAAGTGAATGTTGTATATTTTAATCTCATCACTGGAAACTCTCTTCATCAAGCTGCTACTCTTCATCTATCACCCAATAACAACCACTTTTAGTTAATGTCGTCTGCAAAATAATTTGCTATCTATCATCCATCAGCCACACTGTGCAGGCTATGTGATCTTATCTACTTGTGAGATTCAGTCTCATAATTTTGGTGTTAAGGCTCTAACACCTTCATTGGCAGCATCTTAGATTAAGATGGGTGGTTTTCTGATTGTGCCCTGGGCAAGTGGCTAGGGCTGTTAATCAGCCAAAGAGCTTTTCATTTGTGGAGAACAACCCCTACTATTTATATTTTGTTTAATGCTCCACCTATCTTTTTTTTTCAATATTTAACATTGCCACTAATAAACAAATCCAATTTAGTGTACATTTAATAAATCAAATACTATTCAACATTTAAAATTTTGTTGCAAGCATAAATGGTCACATCCCTCTAAATAAAGGGATATCATTCCTGGTTGCACAGTAAAATCGTGTGAGAAATTGTAAAAGAAAACTATACCAAAGCCTCAGCCTCGATTCCAGAGATTCTGATTTGATCATGTGTTAGTAGTTTTACAACTTTCCCAAGTTATTACAATATGCAGTTAAAACAGAATGATTGACTTGAATATTTTAATAAGAGTTTTTCATGACTTTTTAAAAAGGTTTCAAACACATTTAAAACACACAGAAAGCACACACATACATTCTTTTAGTGATGAAAAAAAAATACCTCGCTATTATTCTTGTTCCACATAGTATCAAATTTTTGCTTTATTAATTGGTACCTTTTATCAATTTCATTATTTCCTACTTACTTTATATAATCTTAGCATTAGATAAATATTTATACAATTACTTGAGTTAGAGTAATATTTATAATTCTTAACAGAAAACATATTGTCTCAAGCCAGTCAACATTACACCTTCTGGATTAATGATCCCATGATTCTTGTTTGTGACACAAGGCAGATTAGACCTCCAAGGTGATTCCCACGCACAGAGACCTGTGTTGTTTTGGGTCCCTTCCTGAACACGCAGTAATACCTATGGACCTGTTCTGACCGAAGTACCCTTCTTTACTCCCATGTCCATTTTGTCTCTTTCCAGTGTGCTTTCTGTGGATTTACATTAATTCCCTCATACTTCTGTTGCATCTCAATGTGATGAGTAGGGTCATCTGATGCTCATATTCCAGGAGTGAAGTAGTTGAAGCCACACAGCCAGTTGTTCTCACAGGACATTTATGAAGGCATCATTTAATAACACACTGTTGGAACTATTCTTTTGTGTAGATTTTTCTCCTGCCATTGGTTCAGATCAGTACCACTATTTTGGTCACAGCTCCTCTGTTTTAAACTTTTTAAGGTTTATTTTATTTGCATTTTTTATGCTGTCATGATTATCTATATATGTATAATTCATAGAGATAGAGGATAATGAATGTTTATCCATGATAAAGCTACGTACAGAGCATTCATATACGAGTATGTAAATATTCCAAACTTACTGAATTAATAGAAATTATTCACAGACTGCTATTTAAATCCTTCCCTTTTTATCATTACCAATTGAAATAGTTATAATAAATGCTTTTTCATTTGTCCTTGTATTTTAGGTTTTACAAAGACTTTACTGGTAGTGGAGATATTCATTGTCTAATTGAATATGAGATCAAAAATTGTCTTAAGGAAAGGGACATAATTTAACATGGAAAAAGGTTAATAGGAGACATGTTAGAAATTATTTCTGGGTCGTTACAAGTTAAGTGATCAAACCACAAAAAATTACTGATAATTAAACAAATTTCTCATGTTAAAACATCCCCAAATGCAGAAGAAGCAATCCTTCTAAACCTGACAGGATACCACATGCCTACAATGAGTTCCCCATTTAAAACAGTCCATCATTTTCAAGTGGTCTCCTGTTTCAATCACAGGGACATTGATAAATTGGTAAAAAAAAAAAAATAATAATAGCCTAACAATTTAGCTTGTAAGGAAGTACTATCATGAGAAGCAAGGTAATAAAAACAGTGTATAAATGCCTTCTAATGGATCTTGGATAGAGTTTTGCTAATTGTCTTATAGAGTCATTAAATGGTAATGAAAGCAGGTTTCAAGCCAATTAAAATCAAGCTAAATTCGGGGGGTGGAAAGCAACAAGTAAATTGACTTCAAGATGCTGACCCATTGCAACTTTTCACCTACTACTTTATTCTGGATTCATAAAAATAAAAAATAAAAATTATTTAATTGTAATGCTAAAAGAGTTGGCAGTTTCTATGCAGTTTAGGGGCAGTTCTCCATATGATTCACAGATTAATTTAATAAATTTTTGGCAACACTGAAAAAATTTCACAGGGAAAGCCAGAAAAGGCCATGTTATATAAGCATATATATATATATATATATATATATATATATATATGTATGTATTTTTTGAGAGGCTATTGAAAACGCATTTAACATGAATATTCTCCTTTCAAAAATTAAAAATAAAATAGCAAATCTAGGTCAGAAAAGAACACTTATTAGTCTCTAAATTTACTGTACCATCAGATAATGTATGCTATGGCTGTCTAAAGCAGTTTTGCCTGATAGAACTTTCTGAGATAATGAAAGTGTTCCTAATCTGCATTGCCCAATCCAGTAGCCACCAGTCACATTTAGCTATTGAACACTGAAGTGATTAGTGTGATCGACAAGCTAAATTTTGGGGTTTTTTCCCAATTTCAATTAATTTAAATGTGAACAGTCACATGAGGCTAAGGGCTACTGTAGTAGATATCTCTGAAGCTTAAACTGTGTATTCTGAACATTTGAGCTTTCAAAACAAACTGATTCTGTTAGCTATGATGAATTCATGTAAATTAGCAAGCAGACAATAAAATACAGTCCATGAATCTGAGAAATTATTCTGGCAGTCCATTAAACTGATATTACAACACTGCAGTACTTTCAAATGCAGGGCAGGCATGCTCAAGTTAGATAAGAAGGTGGCCTTCAGTGGAGGAACAACTTGTTAAACAGATGAAATACTGTATGCGTGTCTTCACTCTCTCTCACACTGACTACACATCCTGGAGCTGTACTGTCTGAGACAGTTCCCACAGGCCTGCCAACTCATGAGCACTGGAAATGTGGTTGGTCAGGACTCAGTTGTGCCGTAAGGATAAAATAGACACCAGATTTCAAAGACCTAGTATGAAACAAAGAAGGTAAAAATTTTAAAAATGTGTACATGTTGAAAGGATAACATTTGGGCTGAGTTAAGTAACTATATTATATGTAATTTTGCCTGCTTATTTTTAATTTTTATATGTGGCTACTAGAAAATTTTAAATGATTTATATGGCTCACATTGGTGGGTCACATTGTTTCTGTTGGGCAGCTGTGGCCTAAAGGGCTCTGAGTTGGACAGTGTTTATCTGCCTCACCTCAAGCTTGTTTAGTGTCTGCTCTTTATGCCAAAAATAAAAGGGCCACTGTCACTCCCTTCCTCGCCCAGGGCAAAAATACTGTCTCGTTAGTCGTAAGAGATTTGCTTCTGATTATATATGTATACTACCTATTTTTCCCAAAGTCCTTTTACATGCATTATATTTCATTCTCACAGTAATCTCAAGACATAGGCATGCTGTGTTTCAAGAACCCTCAGGAGGGAGTGATGCATTGCCTGGGGTGTTGAAAAAAGCTTTATTTCATAAATGACATTTAAATTCAGTTGGGAAAAATAAGTAGGAATCTAATAGGCTAAAGAAGGAAAATCATTTAAATACAAGATTATGCCATGTTTGGGCATTTGAAAGCTATCTTTTAGGGCAGGTGGAAAGAGACCATTAAATATTTTTCAGCTGATGAAGGAAACAGTAAACATTGTTTTCTGATAAGTTAGAATTGGAATTGATTTAGGATGGAGGCCTGAACCAGATAGTAAGGTATAATGAGGAATCTGTGAAAGGAGTACTTGACCAAGGGCCGCCAGGGTTCCTGCTGTGCTGCAGGTGGTAACCCAAGGCTCTCCCTCACACTCTTCTCAAGTCACATAACATTAGTTATGTACTCCATGTCGGAGATGTCCGTCCCCTTATGTAACAGCTCAATATATTACTGACTTACCTACAACTGTTTTCTGTTGTTTCTATATAGAGCATAATTTCTTTTTGCCCCTAAGAGCTCACCCCATTCATTGCTTTAATATTATTTCACATTGAAAGGAACTACTTTATTAGTGGCTTTGATAAAGATTTCTAAGCAAGTGAGTAACTTGTAACTCTGTAACACTATGTAAACACTGTGATATTTGGAATATACTATGAATCCCCACTCCAACTGCATGACATATTGTTTTCTCCCATTGGTAGGGCAGTATCATACAGGGTTATGATTATGCTTCTACCACATATCAAGTATGTGACCTAATTTACTAGTTATGTAATCTTCCTCTCTCTTTCTTCTCTCTCTCTCTCTCTCTCTCTCTCTCTCTCTCTCTCTCTCTCTCTCTCTATATATATATATATATATATATATATATATATATATATATATGGATATGTATAAATGTACATCTCAGTTTTCTCATCTGTAAAATGTGGATAATAGCATCTACCTGATAGGGTTTGTAACGATCATATATTCATAAGTGCTTGAAAAGGCCTGGCATATAGTAAGTGTTCAATATATGTTAGCTAACATGTTCTTTTAAAATTATTATTATACTGGAAATAGAACTTCCCGCTTATGGAAGTAAAAATAGAGAAGAGACATTTAAGAAATGGAAAGGGATATATGTTTAATCAAGCAGCTCACATATTATGCAACGAAACTTCCAAGCCATGGGAATGTGACTGCTAATATATAGGGTCATTCCCTATGTTATATGGTCCATTCATTGTACTCTGTTCTGAAATGTGTTGCTATTATTGGCTTAGTTTGAGACCACAGACTTAGTCCTCTAATAATCTAATAATTCCTAACTGTGGTTTGTTCATGCCACAAAGCACTGGGTGACAGTGTGTACTTGTTTATTAAAACATGCCACGATTGTAAAAACTTTGTCATAATATTTTCATTATTGAATATCCAAAAAGCCACACAACTTTCTTCACTTTTCTTCAACCATCATTTTCCTTGACCTTTTGAAGCAAGATATCCTCTGTCTATGGTTGTTATTCCAGTTTTGTTTCTCTTGTTATCACCACTGTCAAGGCAACTTCCAGCCTTTTGACCTCTTTGCACACTCTTTCTGTGGAGATTTCATTCACCCTCATAGCTTTGACTAATTTTTGTTGTATAGATGGTTCCCAAATATGTAGTCTCAGTCATTCCCTCTGTGTTTTATAAACTTACATTATTTCCACCTATTGTTCATTTGAATTTTATTGCTGCCAGCTAGCCAACCACTAACTGAACTCATACTTTCACTACAAAACCAGTTTGTGTATAAAACTGGCTCTTCCATTTAACTTCACAAATGGTAACATCATTTTCTGAATCATGTGAATTATGTTTAAGAGCTGTCTTTGAAATTAGATGCATCACACATTTTTTTACAATACCACCTTGACAACTTTGTGACATTTAGTAAATCCCTAGTCTCTAAGCCTCAGTGTTCTTACATATAGATGCAGAATAATGATGCCTGTGTGTATATTGTCTCAATGAAGATTAAATCATGTATTATTTATAAAGTGATTGACATAATGCCTGTTAAGCAGTAAGAGTTTGGTAAGTAATAATTGCTTTGTTAGAGCTGTCCTTACAGAGAGTCAGCCATATCATTGGTATTCAGTGCCTTTGCAGGTAGTTATTTTATTATTATTTTTAAATATCTTTTTTATTTTTTAATTGCAGTTGACATACAATATTATTAGTTTCAGGTGTACAACATGGCGATTAGACATTTATAAAACTTATGAAGTGATCACCCCGATAAATCTAATACACATCTGACGCCAGGCATTGTTATTACAGTATCACTAACTATTTTCCCTATGCTATACATTATATCCCTATGACTATTTTGCAACTACTAATTTGTACTTTTTAATCTCTTCCCCTTTTACACCCATCCTTCAATCCCCGTCACATTTGACAACCATCAAAATGTTGTCTGTCTCTATTTTGTTTGTTCATTTATTTCTGTTTTGTTTGTTTATGTTTTTATTTTTTTAGATTTCACATATAAGTGTAATCATATGGTATTTCTCTTTCTCAGTCTGACTTATTTCACTTAGCATAATACCCTGTAGCTCCATCCATGTTGTTGCAGATGGCAAGATTTCATTCTTCCTTATGGCTGAGTACTATTCCATTGTATATATGTACCATTTCTTTATCCATTCTTCTATTGATGGGTACTTAAGTTGCTTTCATATCTTGGCTATGGTAAATAATGCTGCAATGAACATATGGATGCATATGTCTTTTAGAATTTGTGTTTTGAGTTTCTTCAGATAAATATGCAGAAGTGAAATTGCTGTGTCCTTCTTTGTCACTTGTGATTGCCTTTGTTTTAAAGTCTATTATGTCTGCTATAAGTATTGCTTCCCCAGTGTTTGTTTTCATGAGATATCATTTTGCATCTCTTTACTTTTAATCTGTATGTGTCTTTTGATCTAAAGTAAGTCTCTTGTAGGCAGTATATGCATGGACCTTGTTTTCTTATCCATTCAGCCACCCTATGCCTTTTGATTGGAGCATTTAATACATTTACATTTATAATAATTGTTGATAGATGTGTAGTTATTGTCATTTTACTATTGATATTTTTTATCTTTTTTTGTTCTTCTTCTTAAAGAAGATCCTTTAACATTCCTTGTAATACTGGTTTGGTGGTGATGAACTCCTATAGCTTTTTCTTGTCTTGGAAGCTCTTTATTCTTTGATTCTAAATGATAACTTTGCTGGGTAGAGTAATCGTGTTTGTAGATCCTTACTCTTCATCACTTCAAATATTTTCTGCCACTCCCTTGTAAAGTTTCTGTTCAGAAATCAGCTGACAGTCCTGTGGGAGCTCCTTATAGGTAACTAACTGCTTTTCTTTTGTTGCTTTTAAGATTCTGTCTTTGTTATTAACCTTTGGCATTTTGATTATGATGTGTCTCAGTATGGGCTTCTTTAGGTTCATCTTATGTTGGCCTCTCTGTGCTCCCTGGGCTAGGATATCTATTTTCTTCACAAGGTTATGGAAGTTTTCTGTCATTATTTCTTCAAATAGGTTTTCAATTCCTTGCTCTCTCTTCTCCTTCTCGTACCCCTATGATGCAAATGTTGGTGTGCTTGGCGTTGTCCCAGAGGCCCCTTAAACTGTCCTGATTTTTTTTTCTCTTTTTTTTTTTTGCTATTCTGATTGGGTGTTTTCTGATCCCTTATCTCCTAAACCACTGATTTGATCTTTTGCTTCACTTAATCTACTGTTAATTCCTTCTAATGTAGTCTTCATTTCAGTTGCTGTAGTGTTCATTTCTGTTTTTTTTTGTTGTTGTTGTTGTTTTTAATATATGTTTTCTACCTCCACTTTTATGTTTTCTATCTCTTTGTTGAAATTCTCACTAAGATCATTGAGCATCCTTATAACCAGTGTTTTGATCTTTGCATTTGGTAGTTTGCTTGTCTCCATTTCATTTGGTTCTTTATCTGGAGTTTCGTCCTTTTATTTCATTTGGGACATGTTTCTTTGTCACTCCATTTTGGCTGCCTCCCTGTGTTTGTTTCCATGTGTTAAGTAGGGCTGCAATGTCTCCTGGTCTTAGTAGAGTGGTCTTATGTGGTAGGTGTGCTGTGGGGCCCAGTAGCACAGTCTCCTGGTCACCTGAGCCAGGTGCTCCAGGTGTGTTACTTGTATGGGTTGGTGTGCCCTCTGTTGTAGTTCAGCCTTGATTGCTGCTGGAATGTCAGTGAGGGATTGACCCTTTGGATGATTGGTTGTGAGAACTGGCCATGACTATAGTGGAAGTGCTGTTGTGCAGAGGCTGACTCCACAGAGGAGGATTCGCTTTAGCAGGGCTCTATTGCCTGCTGAGTCTGCCCTTTGGGCGTGTTGATTGTGGAGATGGTTGGGTGTAGCTCTCGTATGGTCCAAAGCTGGTCATGAGGTTTGTAGATTTGGGGGACACTTGGGAGGAGAAGGTCAGCCACTGCCTGGCCCCTGCGTGGGGCCACCGTGTATGAACTACAAAATCATATGCAGATGGTGCCACTTGAACTGGGCTTGGAGGTCCCTAGAAGAGGCTAAGCTGCAAAATGAGACTGGCTACCATACTAGTGCCACGCTTGGGGCTGCTTGACAAGAGATACAGAGCACACCCTGGTCAGATGCTGCTTGTTTGGTGTTTGTGAACTTTTGAGAGATTTTAGGAAAGTCTGCAGCATTAGCCAAGATAGTTCACTTGTATGGAAAAGCCACGGGGAGTGGCTCAGGTGGGCTCGAAGGTTTGGTGGGGCAGGGTATCAGGGAATCATCAGAACAGGGTTAATGAATAGTGTTAGCTAGGTTGATAGAGACTCAGACATGATGCCTGTCTGTGTGAGCAGGCCGGGTGTAGGGAGGACTCAACAACGGAGCTTTGGATTCTGGCAGCACCTCTCTCTCGAAGGAAGCTGCCCCTCCAGACCTCACTCTGAAGCCAAACAATCCATTTCTTCCTCCTATGTCCCTTGGCGCTTTTTGAGCTGTTGCCCCAGCCCTGGAACTCAGAGCCAGTGAGTCTGTCAGTGAGTAAGTCCATGCACGGGCCCATTAAGAGGAATGCCTGGACTCCAGCAACCCTCTGTCTCACTCAGCCACCGTCCCCACTTGTTGTCACAGCCAAAAGTTATGGGGACTTAGCTCCATAGCACTGGAACCCTGGGCTGGGGAGGGCTATGGACCCCTTGCTCCTCAGGAAGGACCTCTGCAGCTGAGATAGCCAGCTGAATTTTTAACTGCCCAACATGTGGGTGGGAGACAGGCCTATTCCATGTCTTTGCCCCTCCTACCAATCTCAAGGTGGCTTCTTCTGTCCATTATTAGTTATAGGACTTCTGTTTACCCAGACTTTAGGCTATTCTCAATGATGGATGTTCTGTAGTTTAGTTGTAATTTTGATGTGGTCTTGGGAGGCGGTGAGCATGGAGTTCACCTACCCCGCCCTCTTGACCTGAATCCCTATATGTATGTGTGTGTTTAATGACTGACTCCAGCCATTCCCCATCTCCTATAAGACTCTGTGACTGGGTCACTTCATAAAACACATCAGGTCTGAGTTAGTTTGCATCCCTGCCTTTATGTCCTCAGCTCAGCATAAGTATATTCATGAAGAGGACCTACATGAGGCGTGTGCCTCACTGTGGTTCCTTAGCGGGAGATGGGAGGGCTCAGAAGAACACTCACAACCAGTTTTCCCTTTTCTGAACTTGCTGTACTATTTGAACTGTAGAGCATAAACAATCTGAATGGTGTTTTCAGGATGATGAAGGTAATTATGATATTGACCCTGAAAGGAATTAGAAGGAAAAAGCAAATCTTTAATTTTCTATGAAGTCTACAAGAAGCGTTCAAGGAGGCATAACATTAATACTTCGTGCTGCATTTAAATCTTATTTTCAGCATTTTTGGAAGGATTGGTAGCTTTGTGAAGCTCTAGTCTCCCCCTTTGAAATCATCACCTCAGTTTTCTCAACCTCACCTTTTGCAGTCCATACCTCTATTCTAACTCACTTCAGAATCCCGTGTGCCAAAATGAACTTCTAAATAAGACTTCTTATACTTGCTTACTACTTCTGTTTGCACTTTCCTGACAAACTCTCACATCTGAGCTATAGTTACGGCCCATGATCTTCCTGCCATCATTTCTCCCTCCAAAGAGCTCTGTCATCTATCATGACAGAAAAGCCTCTAATGCCTCACCATATTAAAGGCAAAATCAATTCTGTTTAACTTTGTTTCCCAACTCCTCTGAGTTAAGTCTTACCTACATACCTCAAGTTTGTGACCTATTATTTTTTAAGTTACTCTCTGCTTCAGGAAACCTGGTTTATCCATTATTTCCTAAATATGCTGCTACTGATGAGCACATGCCCCCTCTTCTTACCTATTTAAATTCTACCCTTTCTACAATGCCTAATACCCCATAGCACCTTCAGTAAACATTGCAACCCACAGAGGTTTCTCCCATTTCTAGACTCATTTGACACTTATTAATACTTTGTATTTCACATGAATTACTTTTTTATTTCTGATGATAAGGAATGTGCATGGCACTTCTTTTATCTCTAATATTTTCTAGCATATAGTAGATACTTGATAACTGCATGTTATTTTGGCAAATTATTGTTATTAGTATTATTATTATTGGAAACAGAATAAACAATCAAAGAGAGTAAAGCACATTTCATAACATGCATAATTAAAATGGGATTTCAGAAGCTGTTTTAGAAGCAGCCCAAAACCATAACAATGTAATAAGAATTGTGATTCTTTATTCAAGCCTAATCATACAAAACCTTAGTTCTTGTATCTGTAAACGCTGGACAGTTGAGAGGGTCAAGTTAGGTAATAAGCACTACGCACAGTCTTGCAATATAGTGGTGCTCAATATAGTTAGTTACGTTTACAAAGATGATGAAGGAGATAATTATGTTGACACAAAGGAATTGGAAGGAAAAAACCAAGTCTTTAATCTTCTTTGGAACCTATGGAATTCAAACACGCATAACATTAGTATCGTATGTTGTATTTAAATCTGTGATTTACAACACTTGCCAAGAAACTGGTGGCTTCACAAAGCTCCAATAACCCTCTTAGAATTCATCTCCATTGAAACATTGTTTCCATGTTACCATTTCAGAAGTGACAAGTACACTTGTTTTTTAATTCTTGTTAAAAGTGGTGCTCTTTATTATATCAGTCCTCTATTGATTCTTTTAATTTACTGAGTTGCAATGTGTGCAGAATGAAATAGCCCTGGCAGTTTGGAGCACTTGCAATCCTATAAACCCCCAAGCAGTCTACTAGTTTCAGAGAGTGTATCAATAAATCATGTACCCTATATCCATATATATGAAAGCTGACTTGTAAGCTTTCAAATCTTATTGAATCAGTCACTACCCTTCCCCTCTTTTATTTACATGAGGTCAAGAGATCATTCTTTCCATTTGCTGACATACGTAGAAGATCACTGAGATCCTCTAAAATCTCCTTACCAGATTGATTGTATTATCCATCAAACATATACATATTGAACACTTACTAGAAAGGTACAAACTTTGAGGCACTGAAGGTAGATCATAAAACAGATACAAACAAAATAAACAAAACAAAAGTACCAACCTCTATGACACTTAGGTTGTACTGGGGTGATTGTGGAAGGAATAAATGAAATAAATAAGGAAGCCATAAGCATATTAAACGTTTGCACTGTTAGTATTGTGAGCAAGGTTAATATTGTGAGAAGAAACAAAGCAGGGAAAGAGAGAAGGAATGAGAGAGGCTCATGAGAGAAGGCCAGAAGGAGAGGGGAACAGTTGAACAAAGACTTGCACGAGCTTAGTCATGCGTATATTTGGAGAAAGAGTAATCTAGGAAGAAGGAACAGAAAAAGCAAAGATGCTGAGTTGAGATTTTTTTGCCTGTTGAACTATGTTCAACAACCGCAGGAACCTCTATATTTAGGTAAAATTTGGTTAGAGAGAAATATACAAGTAAAATAAAATGGAAGCTTCCATATTGGAAGCTACGACTTTTCTACAGTAGAGGAATTGAGATGCAAGGCTGTATAACCCACTTAAAGATTGTATTAGGATTCTCCAGAGAAATAAGACTAATAGGAGATTGATTGATTATAAGCAGTTGGCTCACATGATTGTGGAGGCTGGCAAGTCCCAAGATCGGCAGGGTGAGCCAGCAAGCTGGGGACCCAGGAGAGCCAATGGGATAGTTCCAGTCTGAGTCTGAAGGCCTGAGAAGAAGGAGAGTTTATAGTGTCGTTTGAGTCAAGAGGCTGACAGGCTCAAGCACCAGGAAGTGTCGATGTTTCTGTTTAAACTTGAAGGCAGGAAAACGCTGATGTGCCGGTTCAGAGCTGTCAAGCACTAGGAATTCAGGCCTCCAACTGATTGAATGAGGACCATTCACATTATGGAGGGTAGTCTCCTTGACTCAGTCTAATGATGTACGTGTTAATCTCGTCCAAACACAGCCTCACTGAAACACCCAGAATAACATTTAACAAAATACCTAGGCACCGCATGGCCCTGTCAAGTTGACACACAAAATTAACCATCATAGCCCTATTACATAAGGCTGGATCTAGTCCTATGCAAACGAACATTCTTTATTGTTTCCACAGGACCATTTCAACCCAGACTGCATAATCGAATCATTTCGTGAAGTTTCAAGAAACATAGCTGCCCTTAATCCATCAAAAGTACTTGTGAGAAATTGTCACTTTTGGCTATAGTGGACAACCTTATCATAGACCAACCCTGCACTGAGAAAAAGCTAGACACTTGGATAAGTTATTCAGGAATTGGAGGGCTATTGAGACAAGATAGAGGACCTTAGAGAACAGATGATCATTTAAGAAGATGTCAAAGGTGAGTCCAATACTCTGTGAAGTTTTGCATTATATTTGCCAATTACTATAACAGTCTAGATGTTGGGCAGGAAGCAACAGACAAGAGGCTGAAGAGATCAATAGAGATTGATCTATTCCAAGAAAATTTAGAGCATAAAATTAGGTTTCAGAACCTGCCAAGCAGCAGGGTCTTGAAAACATGCCAAACATTCCACTGGAGCCTGGAAGAACTGCACTCAAGAGTAAGAAATAACCAGGAATTGAATAGTCTTCATAAAAACTGAAGTCTAGCTTTGACTATACTCCACACAAATTGAAATAAGGTCATAGCCTCTATCCTAACTGCGTATCAGAATAAAATTACATTTTTTTTCTTTTATGGAGAAAGAGAACATCAATTATAATCTCAAATTTACTCTGTATTTTTTTTGCACAATATTCAGAATTCATTTTTTAATCATGAGGAAAGCCAAAAATCCCCACAAAATATGGAGTTTTGAGTTATCAAATAGGTTTCTATGATACTGTGATTAATATATTCAGGAAAATAATAGATTTTCACCAGAATATATTACACACACACACACACACGAACAATTGACTCATGAACAGTATGGGTTTGAACTGCGTGGGTCCAGTTATCTACATATTTTATACAGTAAATAACTGTTCTATTTTTGATCCACGGTTGGGAGTCTCAAGATGTGAAGGGCCAACTGTATACATTAATCTACACCATTTTATATAGGGGACTTGAGCATCCATGGGCTTTTGTATTCCTGGGTGTCCTGCAACCAATCCCTTGGGGATACCAAGGAACAACTTAAGTTTTTGAGAAGTCAAAAGTCATACATTGATTTTTCACTGGATAGGTAGGTTAGTATTCCCTAACCCCCCCCCCCCACACACACACACATTGTTCAAGGGTATATATATTTAAATGGATCTTATAGAATTGAAGAAAATCCCTGAAATTAAGAGCGCAGTAAATGGATTAGAAGCAGATTAGATACAGCTGACTAGAGGATGCGTATACTGGAATATATATACACACACACATATATGTATATATATATTTAATGGACAAAGTAGAGATATAGAGATACATATATATATATATGTGTGTGTATATATATGTATACATATACACACACATATATATATACACATATACACTCTGTCCATCAAAAGAGAAGTATAGAATGCATATGAATAAAACATTCAAAAAAAGAGTGTAAAAGATATATGGAACAGAGTAGAAAGGTGGTAATGTAATTGTATTGTAATTCATGAAGGAAAAGAGAAAAATATAGACAGTGACATAGTAATGGGCAATTTAAAAAACTGAAAAAAGATATCATTCCAGTAATTTAAGAAATACTACAGACCTCACAAAGGAAAAATACAAAGAAACTTAACCACATCATACGGACACTACTCAAAACAAAGTAAAGATAAGATGTTAAAAAAAACAACCAGAAAAAAGACATAAGTTTCTAAAGAGCAACAATACTGAAAATTTATTTCTTAATAAAAATGATGAAAAATGTAAACAGATATTCAAAATGCTAAAATAAAAATAAGTATTAGTGCTATTTACATGAAAACATATCCTTAAAATATAAAAGCAAAATCACATTTTTGCTTATGACAGTGAAAACTTGAAACAGAAAAAATATTACAAAGATTCATCTCAAGTGCATATAAAGCATTCTCAAGGGTAGAACATATGCTAGGCCATTAAAAGAGCCCCAGAGTATTTTAAAAGATTGAAATCATACAAAGAATGTTCTCAAATAACAATGAACAATGTTCTCAGATAAAAATGGAATGAAATTGAAAATAACGTAAGGAAAATTGGAAAATTCACAGATATATTAAAATTAAACACAGCTGAAAATCAATGAGTTATAGAAGAAATCTCAAGGCAAATTAGAAAATACTTTGAGATGAATGAAAATGAAGATTCAACATGTCAAAACTTATGGGATGTGGTGAAAGAATACTCAGAGAAAATGTGTACTGGTAAGCATGTACAATAACAAGAAATACCTCAAATAAAAAAAACTTAAGCTTCCACCTTAAGACATCTGAAGTCTTGGAAATAAAAATATATTTCTAATGACCCATGAGACGAAGTCACGGTGAAAGGTAGAAAATATTTTTAACTGAAAGATGATGAAAATGATGTAATAAAACATACTGGGTATGGCTCAAGGCATACTCAAAGTAAAATGTATTTCCTTAAATGTGTCAGTTGACTAGGACTAAAGGCTGGGTTCCTTTCGGTTTTCATATTACCTTGGCAACTGCATGGCTTCTCCTGAAGCATAATTGGACATCTAATGTAGAATCTCACGATTGCAAGAGACCAAGGTTGAAACTGCCAATCTAGGAACTCGTGTAGAATCACCGTGTTGTACTCTATGGGTAAGGTTATCAGAGGCCAGCCCAGACACAAGGGGGAAGGGAAATAGTTCCCACTACTTGATGGCAGTGCATCAAAGAATTTGGGCCACTGTGAATTTGACTCATGTATTAACAGGGAGAACACTTTGTTGCTTGTGGAGAAACCAGACCCAAAAGAGAGAATTATATCCAAAAAAACCTCACATATGCCCATTCACATATAGGCATGCCTAACATGTGGCAGGAACAATCCTTTATGGTAAGTCATGGTTTCTTTCCTTATGTGAAAATGTGCATTTCCATGTTTAGAATGGATCTTGTTACTTGCAAATTTTGCAAATGAAAAAGCTATTTGGGATTAAGAAATCACAAATAGGCCCAAAATTTTCATTTTGTCATAGCATCTGAGTTATATAATATCCAAGTCTTATTATAGCCTGGTTTTAATTTTTTTTAATTAAATAGTAAACAAGGAAAAAAGACTGAGGAAAAAATGGCTAAGGAAAATTCGCTTTCCAAGCTAATTAAAAATTTTTACTTACATGAGTAGTGAATAAAATTCACCATTCCCCCGCCATGCTTCTCTAAAATTAGTAATGTCAACTTTTAGTTTGGTCAAAGTGGAAGGAGTGGAAGGAGTATATCACTGTGGCTTTAATATGCACTTCCTTAATCACTTATAAAGTAGATCATCTTTTAATATGTTTATTGGCTATTAATATTTTCCTAAGTATTGAAATCCTCTTCTCATTTAGAAAAACGAAGTTTATTTTGTTTGTTTCCTAATGATTTATAAAAAATTGAGTTTTTATCTAAATCCTGTAGATATTTTATTTCCTACTGAATCCATGTCCCGTTGAATTCATCATTTTCTCTCTCTACTACCAGCAACCAAGACATTGGTCCTAACTCTTTATCTGCAGTTGTTTCCTAATGGATACTTCCCCATTGGCCCTTTAATCTGAACCAAGCATCCTTACCATGGCCTCCGAGGCACCCACACATTAGTGCCTGTCTCCCTCTCTAGGTTCATCTCCACCATATCCTGCCCACCCTGGCTCTCCCCATTCCAGATGGGTTAAACATCTTTTAGTTTCTTGCCTTGTCCTTAAGTACCTTGTCCCACAGGGCTTTTGAACTCACTCTTTCCCCTGCCTAGAATGCATGCGGTCCTCTTCATCTGTTTAACTTCTGTCAATTGTTCTCACCTGAGCTCTGGTTATCATTTTGTTAGGGAAGGCCTCCTTGCTGTCCCTGGGTGTGTAATCTCTTTTATACTCTCCGAGCACTACATACCACTTCTTTTCAGCTCTTATAGTAATTCAACTTCAGATTTTTTGCATGTGAAATTATGACTATCCTTCCTCTAAAAATAATCTCCGTAAGGGTGAGTTCCTCGCCCTTCTCTGTTTACCAGTATGTCCTCAGGACTAATACATAGTGATGCTTAAAAATATTTGCAAAATATATTAATTAAGTTTGGGGATTAAATTGGGAGAAAAAAATATTAAAGTAAAGAATCTAATAGTTGCCTAATCTATGTGTGTGTGCTGTAAACGTCTTAACTGTTTCAGAGCTATAGCACCTCTTGATTAGGTAAAATGAACTGGAGAGGTGAGATTTTGCCCTCAATTATAGGTTAGTACATTATTTGAAAAAAGTTCCATAGGAGGTTGAAGTAAAACTACGAAAGTGGTAATAAAAAAGGTGGAAGTTAATGCAAGAAGAATTGTTAAGTAGACACAGCAGAATTTGTTGACTAATTGAATGTAGAAGAAAAACAAAGAAGGACTGAAAATGACTCCAAGCAGGGTTACTGCATTTTATGAATATAATTATAAATGACAATAATGCATGTTTACAGGATGTTCTCCTTAGGAGCTTTGCATCTTCTATGTTTTATTTACTTTTGTATGCATTGTTGTATTGCAAAGACATAGAATTAGATAAGGCCAAATGCCTGGTCTTTTGCTAAAGTTTACTATCAGCAAAAACTCCTTTCCTTAATTTTGTGTAGAAAATTGCTTAAATGTGTAATTTAATGAAGACTTAAAATATCTGAGTTACATTGCCAAAATGAAGAGCAGAAAACACCAGTTAAAGATCTTGCCCTAAGGTAATATGATTAATCGAGCATAAAATGTTATCAACTGGGATTTTCAAAAGATAATTTAAAATTCACCATTTCTAAGAATAAGTGTATAATTCTGCCAAGTCTAGAAAGTATTATTGGATATGACAGAAATGTAACTAAATATTACTTCTGAAAAGCATAATTCCTATATGGCCTCCCTCGTCCTATCTCTTCCCACCCAAAACCTCCTGACATTTTTCCTTGCTCTGATTGCAGATAGGAATTTTGAAATAGTGGTACAGAGGGAGGAAGAAACACGCAAGTGTGAGCTCTAGGAGACCAGTGAACAATTTAAAAAAAAAAATCTTTGTAGCCTAGTAGTGATTTTTACATATTAATTGTGGGAAGGACGAGAATGAAGACAGTTAATTGTTTAATTTTTATTAGTTAGAAAAAAGGTAAATGGAAAAATGCTAAATAGAAAGATGGAGCTGGTAAGATGGAAAGTAGAGGGAAATGAGATGAAGGAAGAATGCTGCTCATGTATAAAGGTGGATTGTTAAAGGTGATTGGATTAAAGTATGAAAAAAAATGAAGAAATTCAAAGGGAGCAAATAGAAGAAAGATGGGAGAGGGAATGATAGAGAGGGAGGGAGAAGATGGAGGAGACGAACTGAGAGATTGAGAGAGTGAATAAAGAGAAGAAGAACCACTTCAGGTTTAGCTGTAGTGCTGGCCTGGGTATGGATCAGTGAATCAAACCTGTTGGGCTCATCCATGACCAAGAGTCATCCCTAGAGATAGTAAGCACTCATTAGCAGATCTTGTTCAAATAAACATTGATTTATGCCACACTTAGAAAGTAACAAATAAGCCCCTAATTGTTTTTGGTTGGTGGTTACTGGTACAAATAGTGTTGTAAAATAATCTTGAATTATTGCAGAAGTGACAATATTTTAAGAGAAATATGGGATTACGCAGCTCAAATAAGTGGAGGTGAAAAAAAGTTTCCTTTTGACCAGTGAATGTCTACTGTCCTGCCAGCTGAAGCATGGGATACCGCTTTGGAGACTCAGGTGCTCTGTGTCTAAACACAGTCCAAATCTGTGTTTATCTGAGCCTGGGAGGTGGGAGCATAAACCACTCTCTCATTAAGTGTAATGTTATCTGGTTGGTGTATTTTCCATGTCCTTTATTTCCAAAGCCACCTGATCTATGGCATTGTGTTGTAGCAGCCTGAATGGACTCAGATAGTTTGTCAACACCTTTTTCATCACAATATCCAAGGCTCAGTCGTAGATTAGGATTTATGAAGAATTGAAGTTAGGATTATTAACAAAGGGGCATTGATTCTGATTCTGTTTTCTTTCTGGGTTTAGAAAGACATATAAACATAGAGGTTCAGAAACCTCTATGTTTAGAAACCTCTATAAAGTGAGGGTGAACTTTGATTTGTTAAAATATTGAGTTTTTTAAAAATGAAAAGTGTTATTGCCTTTTTAAAATATGATTTTTTATTCTTTATATTAAAATTCTCGACCCCTGCTATACACTGCAGTAGGCAGATAGCTGGGCACTGGTTTAGCACATTTTTCTGTCAGGTTTTATTATTTGTTTACCATTGAATCCAATGATAATTAATGGAACTAAATGATATCAAAAGGTTGGTCAAATAGTTATGAAGTGGTTCATCATTTTCCACTCCCAGTGCTATCCAATCAGGAGAGCACATATAGGATCACTATAGACCACAAAAGTGGGAAGGGGGAAAGCCAGTTGGCTCAGTGGTTAGAGTGCAGTGCTCATAACACCAAGGTCGCTGGTTCGATTCCCACATGGGCCAGTGAGCTGTGCCCTCCACAACTAGATTGAAAACAATGACTTGACATGGAGCTGATGGGTCCTGGAAAAACACACAGTTCCCCAATATTCCCCAATTAAAAAAAGAAAAGTGGGAAGGGAAAATTGCATAGTCTATCAGTTGTTTAAAGCACTTTTTGTAGAACAACAGCAATTGGCTTTGTTCCCATTTTTGCAATTACTGGCCTAATTTGCTAAAATAGCTGAAGAAAAAACTCCATCATCAGTAGCTCTGCATCAGCCAAACACAATAAAGGCTAACAACCTTTGGTAGAAAGTCTGGTGTTTAAAGGAACATTGAGAAAAGGAAATTCAACTTGAACTCACACTTGGGCCATCAGTGTTACCCTAACCCTAACCTTAACCTGAAGAGATTGGTTCTCCCACCCCCAACCTGACACTTGCATTGAATTGTCCAGTTATAACTGGGAATGGAAGAAAACAGCGTATGACAACCTGGAAGTTATTTATGACTCTATTTGTCCAGAGTAATTCATATTAAAATGTAATGGCAACGAATTACATTAGGGAAGGAGACTAATAGAATTTAGACCCATCTTCTATGGTAAACATCAAGAGTTGGCAAATGTTTTCCTTACAGGGCCAGATAGTAAATATTTTATATTTTGTGGGATATATGGTCTCTGTCACTACTCAGCCCTGCCATTGTAGCATAAAGTAGGCATAGACAATACGTAAATGAATGAGCATGGCTGTTTTCCCATAAATTGTATTTATTATTTATAAAAATAGATGGTAAGCAGGTTTTGCACCACAGGCCAGGCCATATTTTGCCAAATCCTGATCTATATAAGTTGAAATCTCTTTTACTCATTTTTGAGTCCAGTGGTAAATGCTTAAATAGCAGAAAAGTGTATCGAGGGCATTATTTGTGATCTTTGGGGGTCAGTCCAACTAGGGTGAAACTGGTGAGGCAAGGTAGGCAATGGGTCAGGTACAAAATTTAAGGGACATCAAAAATCTCAGTAATGAAGGTAAATAACATTTATGCAATATTAAAAAAAAAAAAAAAAAAAAGGCAAACTATAGCCCCAGGGTCCACTGTCTGCTTTTACAAACAAAGTTTTATTGAAACCAGGGCCAGGATTAGTTTGAGATGAATGAATTTGGAGTATGCAAGTAAAAGGAAGGATCTTGTCTTTATTTAAAGCTCTGATATTTTGCTCATCATGAATTTTTTGCATTAATTTTGATTTTTGAAAATATTGCAGTAAATACTATCTTTTTTTGTTGTTTCAGGTGGAATATTAACAATACTGTTTATCTTGATCACTGACTTTGGTACCTCAAACTGTGCCCAAGGCAAATACCTCATTTTCATCTCCCTAGTTCCAACCTGGTTTTGGTTGACATACTTTAATATGACTAATGTAATTTCTTAAAGTATTTACAAATACCTAAATGCGTCTACTTATGATAATGTGTCAAATATATTTTGTGGAGTATAACTATTATTTCTTTTTGTTCTGCATATTCTATGAAAGTTCTAGACTATTTCAAATATTTCTTCATCATAAGTCTTGAGAGAGAGATTCCTAGTGTGCTGAAAATGAGCTATAGAGATTCACTCTTGAAAAGGTTAGCTATCGAAGGACATTTTGGTTGTTTCCATGTCTTGGCCACCGTAAACAAAGCTGCAGTGAACATAAAGAAGTTGTGGTATATATACACAATGGAATACTATTCGGCAGTAAGAAAAGATGATATAGGAACATTTGTGACAACATGGGTGGATCTTGAGAGAGTAATGCTGAGCAAAACAAGTCAGACAGAAAAAGCAGAGAACCATGTGATTTCACTGATATGTGGTATATAAACCAAAAACAACAAAAGAACAAGACAAACAAATGAGAAACAGAAACTCATAGACACAGACAATAGTTTAGTGGTTGCCAGAGGGTAACGGGGGCGGGGGGTGGGGGGTGGGAGATGAGGGTAAGGGGAATCGAATATATGGTGATGGAAGGAGAACTGACTCTGGGTGATGAACACACAATGGGATTTATAGATGATGTAATACAGAATTGTACACCTGAAATCTGTGTAATTTTACTAACAATTGTCACCCCAATAAATTTAATAAAATAAAATTAAAAAAAGAGAAAAGAAAAAAAAAGAAAAGGTTAGCTATTACCTGGCATACAGATATAATATTCTATGTGCTTGCCACAAAATACAGTGGAAAACCCAGTCTATATAACTTTATTGAGAACTGCTATTAACCACTTACTGGCTTTGTAAGTGTTAGGATCTGTTTTTTTGAAAACTTATTTGTATCCTACTTTCAGTTGATTCATTATATGTTCATTGATGTTCAAAAATCTATGCCTACCTATTTTTAGATATACAAAGAGAGAAAAAATCTTTATGTTCATTCTCGGGTCTTGTACTATGCTTGCTATGTACAGAGTAGGCATTCAATGAGTACTTGCCGAGTCAATTAACAAACACTTATTCTGCGTTTGTTAGACAAGACACCATGCTAGGTGACCTCTAAGAAGCAGGAAAACTGTTTCTTGAACCTTTTTTATAGTACTTTAGTCATGATGACCATTCTACTAAAGAACGGAAAATGTGTGAGTAGGTAAATACCATAGAAAAAGAACATACTATTATGCTTGGTTTTAGGAGAGGGCTGTAGTTGGTGACAGTCAATGTCACCAGTGGGGAAAGGTAAAGGAGCTAAAGTTTCTAGTACCAATTCCAATGTTTATGTATGTGTGTCGAATGGAGGGGGGGTTCCCCCAACATGTCCAAAAACCCGACGCCAGATGGGTATCGTAGCATTCAACTCAATTCTGGCACTATCTATCCCGAATAACATCAGATTCCACAGGTTAATAGTTCAATACCACAAGACTCCTCCGCCACCCCCAAACACCTGCCACAACCTCAGACATCAGTCCCAGTCCAGGTTACCACCTGTGCTTCTGACAGACTTGCTATAGATGGTAGGTTCCAATGGCCACCTCCTTGGGTTCAATTAATTTGCTTGAGTGGCTCACAGAACTCAAATACTCACTTAATTACTGGTTGGTTATAAAATATAACACAGGAATGACTAGATGGAAGAGATGCAAAGGGCAAGTTATGGGGAATGGGTGCAGGGTTTCTGTGCTCTCCCCAAATCTCCATGTGTTCAATCAACCTGGAAGTTCTTTTAATCCTTTCCTTTTTTGAGTTTTTATGGGTTGTCCTTACATAGACATGATTGATTAAATCATTGGTTATTGGTGATTAATTTAACCTCCAGCCACTCTCTTGCCAAAAATCAGGGTTTGGGGTGGAACTGAAAGTTCCAACTCTCTATTCATGGTTGGTTCCCCTGGCAACCAGCCCCCATCCTTAGGTGCTTCCCAAAAGTCACATTATTAACATAAATGCAGTTGCAGTGGGAAGGGGCCTGTTATGAATAAGCCACCTGTATGGCTCTGAATCAATTTTAAGAACTGAAGACAGCAGATCAAATATTAAGGCAAAAGATGCTCCTACTACTCTGATCACTCAGGAAATTTCAAGGTTTTGGGATTTCTGAGCCAGGAATTGTGGATGAAAACTAAATATATATGAAAAATAAACTTTGATCATGTGACTAACCACATATATGTGTCTTTTATAAATCACAGTATCACAGAAGGGCATACACTTATTCCATACCCAACAATTACCTTCATTGTCTTTGAATGGCTTCCGGAAAAGAACAGCTCTTCCCTTTATAGACCAGCCTCCTTGAGGTATTGTGGCTTCTTTGTGCCATATCAATTACAGTAGAATTGTTGTTATTATGCTTTATTTTTTTCCCCTCTATACAGACAGAAAAACTTAGCAAAGGTAGGGGGACTGACAAAGCCACTAGAACATAAGCCATCATTTTAACTCTAGTAGTGATGTGGAAAGAGATGTGTTTCCATAGTAGTAGTGCAGCGACACGATTCTGTACAACTGATGGGAATTAATTCTGAAAAACATGAACTTTCCTAACTTCCCCCACCACAACTAAGACACATATATAATTTAAACAGGACTTTATTCAAGTTTGGGAGTAAAGTAAGTTAAAACAGATAACCTAATGGAAATAAAGCGTCTGCTAGAACTTACGATTATAATATTCCGTAGTTTGAATTCAGAATTCTTTACCAATTTAGCTTCTTGCTTAGCGCCAGACTTGCTCCCACTTAATTCACTAACTCACTTCCATCACTGGAAATGCTCCCACATTGCTATATCTCAGAGTTCTAGTTCCATTTTTTTCTAATTGTCAGAAAGATTTCCTTTTTCAGTTACAGTTCTATATCCTGCTCCAGGATTATTAAAGTTTTCTGAGGATGACAGACAGTGGTGGATTATCCTTTCCCCTTCTAAAGATTGCCTAACTCTTGAAAGGGTCATTTAGTATATATATTTATATGTAACTGCATAACTGGAGGGCTCACTGAAAGGGTTAATTATAAGACAACATAAGAATGAGCTCTAAGGAAAATTTCAGTTACCTCCCTGAATGCATAAAAAGAAATAATAGAAAACAATATATATGTTCTTTTCTTTTACAGTATATACAACAAAAAGTTTGGTATTTCCATTTATGACACAATATTATAATTAGGTTATGATGTCTGGCCAATATTTTTCTATGCCATGTCCCTAAATAGATTTTAATGATTTTTTTTTAAAGTAAGAATGAAGAGATAAAATTTAATTTGGATGTTAATTCTTCACTTGGAGAATGTTAATAATATGTATTGGAATTCAAATTAATATTGTAAAATCTAAAATAAAGAACTATAACTAAAGTAGTATTTACTTCTTTTAATGTTTGGATATATATATATATATTTTTTTTTTTTTTTCTCCAGATTAATTATACGTTATGTGCAGTGCCTCCCCCACCAAAATAATGTACGAGTATTTACCAAGTAGATGTTTTTTAATGACACATTTAAACATTAGAAATAAATCTGGAGATACAAGCTGCAGACTTTTTGTTCTCAGATGCAGTAATAGTACCTGCTCTGGTAATCTATGGCTGCACAAAATACCGCCCAAACTAAGTGGCCTAAAATAGCAACTGTAATTTATTCTGCTTGTAAGTCTGCAATTTGGGCAGGGCTCAGCAGGGAAAGGTCTCCTTTTTTCCATGCAGCATCAACTCAAAGGTTGGTGGTGATTCATTTTCTAGGTGCTAGAATCATCACAAAACTTCTTCATTTATATATCTGGAGATTAATGGTAGCTGTTGGCTGTAACCTGAGCTGACACACCAGGGTGAGACCATTCCCTGTGGTTACTAGGCCTCCTCACACCACAGCACCTCGATTCTATTATAATAGTAAGTGTTCCAAGAGAAAAAGTGGAAGTGAATAGCAATTTTGTGATGTAGCCTCAACCACTTCTGCCACATAGTCCGTTGTTCAAATTAGTCCCAAAAGTCAACCTAGTTCCAAAGGCAGTGTAAACAGACATTGATATTCTATGTATATATCCTTTCCTGTCATTTTAATGCTACAGGGGAAAAAAGACATGAAATTCCTGGAGATGAAAATATGGCCCAGCCAATGAATAACCATTGAACTTAATAACATGGACCATTATTTTATTTTCAAATATCTTAATGAATTAATGGAATTAGAAAACTTATCTTAGTAATGCACAGTGTCAAGTAACCATTGCAGAAGTTATTTCACAATAAACAAATAACAAGTAGCAATCTTAGATATTAACCTGTAGACCAAACATTAAGTTTGGTACTAAAATAACTGGCTTGACCACCCAAGCTTTGAAAAATAAAATATATGAATGTGTTTTGCAAATATCATAGCATTATAATAGGGTAAAATTTATACACAGTATATACATAAAATGTCAAAGTTGTTGGATTTTTTCATGTGTATGAGGGAACTCAAAATTCAACTGGTAGTAGTAGCACCTTCTGCTGGTTTAAGAGCCACCAGCCCTTATAAAGAAAAGCCAATTGTCTTTTGACAGTGGGAGAGTCTCTTATTTGACTAAGAATTTTTAAGTTTCACTCATTGATCTTCTCATTGTTCAGGACAGTCAAATAAAATATTTTTTCTAGATTTTTCATTGACCTATTAAAGAAGAGAAGAGAACAGGAAAAAAAAAAAAAAAAAAAAAAAAAAACGGAACAAGAACTGCCTAAAGCCATTTAAGTTCTAAACCAGGGAGACTACCTTTCCTAGTTGCTAATATCAAAGGAAAAGGAGTAATTATTTATTAACACTATTCCAGAGTTTCTCTCTTCTTGATTCCTATTAAGGACTTTTGCTGATATGTTTTTTTTTCTTCTGCTGTTTGTTTTCAAAAACATTCATGACCCATGTCAGAGAAGAGGAACAGGGCTTTGAAAGGACTAGAAAACACAATGTGTGTGAGTGTCGGTTTTCTTTTACTTATAACTATCTTTCATTCATCCAAGAAGTAAAAAAATATTTTTGAAGCACTTTTGTATGCTAAGCCTTGGGTTAGTGTTGAGTAGCAATAATACAGCCACAATTGTTCTCTTGAGGTTTCTCCTCAAGTTGCAAAAGCAGGTAGTGCACAAGAAACAATCTCTTGTCCTCCAAGCCAGTCATTGATGATAATTAAGGAAAGGGTCAATGAACAGGTAAATAACTTCTTATAACAAAAACCAGAAAGACTTTCCTGCTTTTCAATCTTTGGAACCTACCACTGATCCATGGACGTCAAAACGTTCAACAAAATGGACCCATTGCTGTCTATTTTCTTAAGATGCTCTTTTACAGAAGCAATTCTTCTGAAAGGTAAGGAATAATAACAAATATGGTTGGCCAAAATAAGAACTATGGGCCACATTTAAAGAGGGGGATAGATTTGTATTACAGCACCAAGTATGTTGTTCAAATTGTTTCTCTATGAGGCCCTCTGAATTTGCTCTCTGGGTCCTAAGTAGCAAAATTATGAAAAAGGACAGATGACCTCTGAGACTCATATGCAAACTGAGACTACCACACCACACTTCTGTTAACCCATTGCAGATGTACGGAGGGCAGTGTTGGCCCTGCTTGATCTAAACGAACCCTGCAGTAATTTGCAAAGCAATAAATGACAGTGTGGTAGCCAGGTCGTTGTTCTAAACCAGGGTGCATCCTACAGACAACCTTATAATCTGTGACCTTAGGAGAAGGAAGGAAAAGCAGACAAATTTCATGGAGTAGCTAGGAGGTCTGTGTTAACCTGTGGGTCATCCTCAACTAGTTGGGAGGAACTTCATCTCTGCTAAAATTCTCACAATTCTGTCATTTGAGGCTGAGTCATTATCAAGGCTATGGTGACACCTTGCTCCCTCAGGTTTTAATGGTATGCCAAATAGGAGTTATATAAACATATTTCTCTCAAAGAAAAGAATGGGGTTTATGAATTATTAATTTGAACACAGCACGTAAGAGTAAAAGTTTTGTTGACAATTAAATATGTTTCTAGGCAAGTGTATTATTATTGTATGTGATTGAGAGTGAAGGACTGAGTTCAGAAACAATTATATATTGCTAATGCTCCCCTAACACTGAGCTAGGTGAGGGCTAAGCATGAATAAATAGTTTAGTAGAGTAATAAATTAAATACACATAAGGTTAATATGACACATAATAAACACATTGTGTGCTACATGGAAATTGGCATTACTGGTATGTTATTCACATACATGATGATAATTTATATTGCTTTTACACTCAGAACAAATTTCTGTTTTGGTTTGTATTCTCTCTAAATTATGTCTTAAAATCAGCAACTACTTGTATGTCATACTCTTTTTTCATATGTGTATTTAATAATCATCACACATTTACAGTTTGACATCTATCCATTAGTATTACTAGAGAGAATTATTCTTTGTTCCTGAATTTCTCCCATCTTACAGTCCTCTCCTCACCAGACATATACTTTGTGGATCCTTGAGTATATGCTCCTCATTTCATGTTTCAAAACAGTGTCCTGATTCCTAGAGACCTTGAACCTGCAAGTTCACATGTGCCTGTTATAGTCTTGTGGAATTACAGCAGAATTAGCATTTTGTATGTTGGGAATTAGATAGTTTCTGTTGCCATTATTTTAGCTATATTTGATTATTATTTTTTTAAAATCAGTGTCCAGTTGTGTATATGCAGGTTTATAGTTCCAGTGAAAGGTCGTAAATCAATATGTCACCTGTTGTCGTCTAGAAAACCAACCATACCTGAACATAATTGTAAATTTTTATACTTATGGTAGCAAAAGGAATGTCTGTGGTTTCATCAAGATAAGTCTCCCCCACTTCTGTGGAGAAGGCTACACACTTAAGTGGATTCTTTATTGACTGGGTTTTGTGATATCCAGAGTTTTCTTTTAGCCCCCTTCCTTTAATGGTAATGAACCCTTTGGAGTGAGCCCTGACCTGTGCCCTTGCTTTTCTATCGTTGGTCTTCTAGTTACATCCCATAATTGGGTCCTAATTCCTGAGCTCTTCTGCCTTGGTTTCTGGTAAAAAGAAAACCCAAAACTCTGAGAAATACTTCACTGGACTATACATTATTCAAAAATCAAGATTTTTTTCATTTTTGAATCTCTAGCCATATATTCACTTATTCACTTATTCTATAGATATTTATTGAGGAAACACAAGGGTAATAAAGGTACTGGATAGAAAATATAGTGTTAAACAAGTCAGATATTATTTTCTTGTCCCTAGAATAACACCTAGAAATAGAAATTAATCAAAAAAGATGTGTCCTTTCACTCTTTTACAGCATTTGCTCATATTGAAATGAATTTGTAAGTGGATACAAAAGTGGTTTTTACTAAGGAGGGCAAGGATCTGCCACAGCACAGAATCTATTTGCATTGCCATCAATTCTCTATAATGTAGCTTTAATCTCTCCGGAGTTGTAAAATAGCCTAAAGAAGACAATCCTGCATATTCTATAGGATCAGATAGTCTTCAGAGGCTCTAACATTCTGCGGAAAGGATACCCAGTAAATCCCCTTTGCTTATTGCAAAGTCTTAAATTTCCCCTTCCATATGAAAGTCTTTAGTTAGAAATCAATTTATTCACATCTCTGGATGTTAGTTTTCTCCGCTGGGTTAGCAAAGAGACTAGCCAGTGAAATTGCAGTGAATAGCTCTCAGAAGATTTCTGTGAACACATCTCAAATCCAGAGGTAGAATGTAGGGCAAGAGCGAAATAGTAATATTATGGAAGTAAATGTGTTTAAAGATTGCATTTTCAGAAGAGGTTTTCTTAATTATTAAAATTACCTACTATGTGAAGGGCTTGTGAGATACAGAGTAGCACTAAAGAATAGCCCTATTTAAGCCAGTTATGTTCTCATTTGGGATGAAATATATACTTGAAAATTAATGTAAAGTCAATATAATTAAAGAATGAGCCAAATGTGTTTTAAAGTTAAAGGGTAAGAACAATGAAAAAGTTCAGGGTAGACTGGGAAGCCTTCTCAGAGGAGTTAGAGCTGAAGTCATGTATGTAATAAGAGTCAACATTGTTACAATATTAAGGACTTGGAGGCAGGGCTTTCTAGGCTTTCAATATTAATTAAGGAGAAAAAAAATAACTTCATCACCAATGTTCCCCTTAAAGCTTGATGCCCTGAATCTATATCTTACTCTGTACATAATACATTCAAATTGTCTCTAAAGAGGTTGTTAATCTATTTGGATAGAAAATGTTTCTCCTAAGAATTTATAAATACAGCAGGAAGAATGCAAAGGACTAAGAGCTATTGAGAATTCAGTATGTATTTATTTGAAAAAATGGAAACTATAAGTTAACAAATATTCACGTCTTTTTATGTTTCTTCAATTAGAAAATCTTTAAAAATTTATATATGTAGATGTTGCTGGAATAAACAATCCTGTCAACAAAAGACCTGTCCATATCAATACAGAAGAGAGAGAAAATGATTTTAATATTAAGTGCTATCAGATCTACAAACCTGTAAGACAGAATGGAAGCAACTATAGAATCTTAACTGAGGTTCACATAAATTTATATAGGCAAAGTAGAAGAAAGAACAATTGTTTTTTTCTTACTTTCATGAGAGATAAACAGATTTATCTTGTGATTGTCTCTTGTACATCTTGTGAAATAATTGATTTCAGAGGTAGATGTTTGTGGTCCCAAGGGTCAGAACGCTTTGCCTTTAGTGAAAAGGTTGGGCTTTTTATTGGGATTGTTAAAATTTCAGAGATACCATAAGAGGGTGGAGAGGCAGTTGCCTTAATCCTTAAATAATATTTTGTTATATTAACTTTACGTAAGATGTCTGACATATTAAAGGCCATTTCCTTTACAGCTCCTTACTTCCTCCCCTTCACGTGTATTTATTCCTCTCTCTATATATTTTTTTATTTGCTCTGTGTCGTGAGTGCTTGTAAAGGCAGTTTCTACATTTCAGTCTATTCTTGAAAGTGAAGGGGACATTAACCCCTCAGCAGGGCCCTATGTCCCTGCGTGGTACTCGTGACACCAGTGGGGAGCAAAGTCCTGGCACACAGGTTCAGATAGAGTGAGTAACACAACTTTGTTTGGGAGCCAGTGTCCCTCCAGAGGCCAGTGCTCTGGTAAGCACAGAAGGTTATAGAATAGAATTTAATAACGAACCAAGTCCCAGAGTCAATTGAGGTGCTGAAGGTCCCTGGTCTGGGAGAAATGACTGGGCCCACGATAGGTCTGAGGCAAGCTGGTCTTACAAGGAAGAACTTTCAAGAGTCCTGGAATATCGTACCTTGCCGCTCGCAGATGTTTCTGTCAGATAGTGTCTCGCTCAAGCCTCGCAGAGAGTCTTAGCTGAGCGTCCAGTCAGACTGCTCACAGCATTACTCTGGAGCTTTGCTTTTATCCTCTTTTCCTTGGACTTGTTTACTTCTTAAGTGATAACCAGAATTGGTTTTCCAGGAGTTTTTTACCTCTTAGATGATAACCAGAAGTTGCTTGGTAAATGTGCGTATCACTCAATTTTGTTAAGCTCATTTTCACACAAAACCATGTTTTTTACTTTACTTTTATCAGTTTCACACATGTGTGGCCATAGTCCTGTCCCTACAGTAAACAAAGTATTTTGCAAACCTCAACCCAACATATATAATACATTTTATATGTTCTATACACTCTGATATTTCTCTACTGACCAGAAGGAAATAACCTAAGGTGAGGTAGTTTTATTATCCACAGGGAGCTAGATCATCATAGAGAACAGAGTAGGTCAAGGGCATCTGCCATCCTTCCAGAAGCGGAGGTTAGATCAGGAAGGTAGAACATAGAAGCAAGCGATCCCCACACCCCTCTGTGCCTACTACTATAGTAAATATCAACACCAATGGACAGAATCTCAACTTTGGCAATTAATATTTAAAAAACAAACAGTGTCCAGCACTAGAGAAAAAATTATCTGTTAAAGTTATAGCACAGGGGGGAAAAGGCAGAAAATAAATAAATCTGATGAGAGGTAATCAAGGTGTTTGAGAAAGAAGAGAATGAAGGTACGCAAAAGCCATCCTAGAAAGATGCAGATCTTAAAACAGGCTACAAACAGTAGAACTGCAGTGACCTCCGCAACCAGGTCTGAGTCATGGGCTCAGCCATTGGTTCTTCGGTTAATTCTAACCTGAGGCCAATGAATAACCAGTGCCTGCCTGTCAAGCTTTCAAGAACCACTGCGGGACTGAGTCTGAAGCTGGGAAGGAGAACATGTTTAGTACAATTGTGAGGAGTCGGAGAGAGAGCGGAAGGAGGCAAAGCTGAAAGGGACAAGCACATCAGGGCAGTGGGGTGATGAAAAGCCCAATTCAATCATAATTGTCTGAAGAATTTTTCTATTTATTTGAACTAATTCCTAATGAATCCCAAGAACTTATCCTGCTCAAATAGTGTTTCTTTTGAGAGTACAAGTAAGATTATTTTTCTGATCCAAAGAACTTTCCTCATTTCTTTACGTAACAATTTACTGCCAAACAATTTATATTTGCAGACATTGGACATGTTGTTAACTGAGTCTCTTGCCCCAAAAAATCAAGGCTTGTGATCCACTACATATTTTATTATCCACTCTCAGTAATGCTCTCATTGCACTTATAAAATAATTCCAACAGCTATTTATTTCCTAAAAATAAGCAACGTGGGATATTTTTAGTTTGGCACAAGAATGACAGCATTTGGGGAAGCTTTGTGTTTCGTGCTATAATTTGCCTATTGCCATTTGTAATTGCTAGAAAAATTCTAATTTTTTAAAAAGCAAACCAAAATGTGTTCATATGTTAAAAAGTGTTATTTAGAAAGGAATGACAATTGCATTTTAAAATAGACTTCTTCCTTATCATTTTATACACTCCTAAAACGAAGTGTTCCTGCCAGAAAGCATTTTTATATCAAGGGATCATTTTTGCCCATTCTGTTATTGTACTTTATGTAATTGGAGACCTGGTAAGGAAATAAAATATGAATAAAAACTAGGGAGGGATAAATCATGAATATTAAAATTAGAGCAAAGAAACACTTCTTATCTCAATTTGTTATCCATAAGCAATGGAGGTATTTTTTGTTTTTGTTTCTTTTTGAGTAGAAGCAGCAAAGATCAACTTATGATGTTCCAGTCACTGAAATGCTTGCATACCAACAATAGAATAGAAATTTACATTAATTAAAATAAGACAATCTAGGGAATATTAGGGAATCATAGCAGTAGCAAACAAAAATAACCATATCAATAAGTATACAAACATGCCAAAAAACGTTACACGCGGTATGTCTAAAATATATTTAAAAAAAAGAAATCATCTTGTCAGCCATATAGGAGGAAAAACATTTTTTCACTGCAGTGTGAGTTGTGGAATCTTATCTAGTGAGAAAAATTGACCCTGTGTTCCTTGCTAAGTGACTGACAGAAATCAGTCAGTCAGGAAAGTTATGGAGCACTCTAGCCCCCCAACTCCCTGATATATGTTACAGGGATATAGTCCTTGATTTCAAAGAATTTTTATGTTGGAAGACAAATTGACAGATATAACAATGTCACAAAACAATTAGATGAGTCATTATATAATCATTTGTTAAACTGAATTCAATTGCTTTAGCTTAGAAACAAAATATATTATGAGGGGTTGAAGGGAAACGAGACTTTGGTATTAAAAAGAGGTAGTTGGACTTTAGAGAAAGGATGTGTTTTACCTAAATAATGACTAAGGGGGTTCAGGCAATTGCAAAGCTAGGCAATGAACAAAAGCAAAGACATAGCAGTGGAAATAGAAATGGATTGTGTGACATGAAGAAAACTGGGCCGACTACAGTGATGATTATGTGTTGGGGGTTGAAGTAGATAAAACTCTGTACGAGTGATTATGGGTGGTAGCCAGACAAAAGCATTTAGGCTTCGAAGGGCAAGTAATAAACAGATTTTGTGAGTCCTTGATTAGGAATTTAACCAGAAGAGACAAAAGAAAATCTAGGTCTCCTGACTAGAAAGATGTTGCTTTAAATCTCTCTCTCTCTCTCTCTCTCTCTCTCTCTCTCTCTCTCTCTCTCTCTCTCACACACACACACACACACACACACACTCACACACACAACCTACACACCTCACTTTGTTTGAAAGATGACAAGTTAAGGGGTATCTAGAAGCTGAGCAGGTTAACATGTGGAAAGCAGTACGAATCAAATATATTACCTTAAAAGAATGTGCTTCTTCTCCCCTTAAGAGCTCTGAGGAAATGGGCTATTGCTTCCTGGCCTGTCTGAATTATCCGATATGTTCTCAAGGTCATTTCAGAATAAAGGAAAAATTGAAAGTGACCAATTAAAAACCCACCACATATAGATTCTTAGGGTTCTTTCCCTTTGCAAAAAGTATTACTGACCTCAGATTTGAGGTAGTTTTCCATCTTTCCCTCAACATCCCCACCACTTCCTTGCACAGCAAGGTGACTGATTATAAAGGTGCTGTCAGGTTCTGCTTTAATAACCAGAAGCTCGGATGGATTGAGTGTCATATCAGTGGCAACTCCCTGAGAGGAAAGAAGTTGAAATAGAAGCTCTAGGAAATCGCAGCCAAGCAGAAATAGCTTATACTGTCAACATACTGTGTTTTTTTCGTTTTGTTTTTTCCTTTGCTCAGTAGCCTCGTTACCAAACTGGGAAATAATTATATGAGTCTCTGAACAAAGTTTTACCTTGCATATTAGCTTCGTAATAAATGTATCACACCAGAGTTCAAAAAATAGTGAAGATAACAAAATTAGCTGCAAAATACTTTTGTATTAGGAATAAACATATTAATAATAATTTACATCACCATTTATAATTACTTAGTGGCTTTATATGAAAAACAGGCTCTGAATGAAAATATTTTCAATATATGGTGATGGAAGGAGAACTGACTCTGAGTGGTAAACACATAATGTTATATAGATGACGTATTACAGAATTGTACACCTGAAACCTATGTAACTTTACTAACCATTGTCACCCCAATAAACTTTAGTTAAAAAAAAATTACCACCAGAAGTTTTATAAAAAGAGCTTCTGAAACTACAATAATTTTAAATAGTTTAATAGGTATTTTAAAATATTATCTTTAAAAAAACAGTAAAACCACAGGGAACATCCACTATCGCCACACAAATGACCATAATGGATATTAATTTTGGAGTTGACATCTCACTTGTAACAATTCTCTATACTGGATATATTTCCTATCCCGATGGAGTGGATTCTCATGAAAGAAGGTCAGTCTTATTGTAATCACATTGCATTCTAATTAAAGTGCTGATTTGATGATAGAAAATGTAACTATCACAACATATTTTTTAAAACCTTTATGAAGCCTAGATGTGTGTGTAGTTTCTTTCAATGATATAGCAAATTTCATTCAGTTACCATTGAAGAAAAGGAGGGGGAAAAATGAAAAAAACTTCTCTTGTATCTCAGTTAGGTTTTCTATTACAAATTCATCATGTAAATACAAGAACAAATCCATCTTAACAAATCTAATAATAACACGTTTCAAAATAAAAAAATGTTACATTTAAAATGGCCTTTCACTTTACTCTTCAGCTAACTCTGTGTTCCAGAAAACTAGCCCAAGGTTCCCAGCTGAGAGGACCATCCATGAACTTCCTATAAATTAGTTTACTGTTAGAATCATTAGTCACTCAGTTTTGTGACCAGTTTTATATAGCTGTGATAATTCACAATTTATCTAAAACACTTTATGGTTCCTCTGATACATTCCTTGGATCAGAATGCGCCAAAACACTTTCAAGACACATTTCATTAACAGTTTTTGGTGACGAGAAAATTCTGAGGTGTCCTAAGTTAAATTATAGCAGGTAGGAGGGCAGAGGAAGAGACAAAAAGAGTTAATCAGTTACCCGCCTTGGGCCTAAACCAGCAAAAAACTACTCACTTTCCTGAATGTACTGTGTTTCCCGAAAATAAGACCTAGCTGGACAATCAGCTCTAATGCGTCTTTTGGAGCAAAATTTAATATAAGACCCGGTATTATATTATATTATATTATATTATATTATATTATATTATATTATATTATATTATATTATATTATATTATAGACCCGATCTTATAGTAAAATAAGACTGGGTCTTATATTAATTTTTGCTCCAAAACGTGCATTAGAGCTGAATATCCAGCTGAGTCTTATTTTTAGGGAAACACGGTATGTTGAAATTTTGGATCAAATTCCAGGTGGCTATTTCCATGATTATCTAGAGAGACTAGCCTACCACCAGAGATTGCACCCATCCTACTTACGCATGAACTTTCCAAACTGTGGCCCACAACCGCTCCAGAAGCAGCAAATACTTCTTACTTACAGACTATGGACCTATCCCAGAACTTTTCTCGCTTCAACTTTTCCCACCTCCTTTATCTTTAGCTAATGCAAATTCTTTCAAAATTTACATCTTTCTTTTCCAAACTCTTGGTATAAAAGAACCCTGTCGATCACAGGACAGCAGACATATTTGTCTTCTCCATTTAAGCCCTGTTGCTGGTGGGTCACACCATGTGCCCCAGGACCAGGTCCTTTTTCTGGCTCGCATATGGCTCCATAAACTCTTTCAGAAAAATGTTCAGCCTTGACGGTTTTTCTTTAACTTCGGTCAACCTGAGGTATTGAAGCAAGTATTTTAATGTGCTCTTTACAAAGTAGTGAAATAGGAAAGATAAAGAAAAATCTGTAGAGTTAAGCTTCCTCAGTTCAATTTGAGAAAGTTTTCTATTATACTCCAATAATAACAGGCTGTTAAAACTTGTGGTACATTGTCTGCAAAGATGGCTGCCAACAATTTCTCCCGTACTTGTACGCACACGCTGCTTTTCCCATCAAAAGGGTGAGTCTTCTACTCTTCCTTTTAATTCCAAGCTGGTTCCGTGACTTTCTTTGATTCATAGAATATGGTAAAAGTGGTGAGAGTTCCAGTTCTGGGTTTTAAGAGACCTTATAGCTTCCGATTTTGGGAAAACAGCCACCCAATCAGGAAGACCACTTACTTGCTGGAGAGAGTTCCATAAATAGAAATCAGCCTTGAAGGACGAGAGAATACAAAGAGATATGGAGTAACCCAGCCAGCAATCCAAGCTGAGGTGCCAGGCATATGAGGGAGCCATCTTGAAGTCTCCAGCTCTGAACAAGCTCCCAGCCAATACATTATGGAGCAAAGATGAACATTCCCTGCTAAGCTCTGTGCAAATTGAAAACCATAAGTAAATAAATAATCAACTAGTTATTTTTAGTCATTGCCTTTTAAGGAAGTTTGTTATGCAGCAATAAATAATTGAAACAACACTCCAGATTTTCACCTGAAGACCATTATTCTTCCTGCTTTTGTTTTCCTTTTTTTCCATTTTCTTCCTCCCTCTTTCCCTCCCTTTCCCTTCCCTCCCCCCCACTCCCTTCTTTCCTTGGATTTCAGAAGCTCTGTCTTAGGGACCATAAAGATACAGATGATATAGCATGATCAAGCTTATTTTATATTATAACAAAAAGAAACATGCTTATAAATGTATAATTACAATACAACAATAACAACAAGAAAAAAATAGGGGGCTACATAGCAGGGGGCATTAGATAGTCTTCTGTTCCTAGAGTACTTCATTTCACCTACATTTCTCTGGCAAGGGAACGTGGTCAAAAATAGAGTAAATGTATTGTACCATGACAAAAGCATGAATACAAATTAATAATAATGAAGTTTTATTAGTAGTATTTATTAAGTCTGAGTTCTTCACATTTGATGTAAAATTAGTTGATCATATTTATTTTTGCATTAGAAAAAGAAAAATAAGTATAATTGACTGAATATTGTTCTTAAAATCATCTAAGGCAGTGAAAATTATGCATAATATATATCTTGTTCATATATACATATCTTGTGTATATATATATATATATATGTGTGTGTATATATATGTGTGTGTATATATATATATATGTGTGTGTATATATATTCAAAATACTGTAAACTATGTGATTTTATTTCCCCAGCATGAAAAACTATTTTATAATCTGCTGCCCTCCACAGTGTGGGCAAACTTGTTTGAAAGAATTACCACAAGAATGGTTTTAGCAAGGAGGGAAAAAGTTAACAAATAAGAATATATTTGCCACATACAATATTCATGTCTGTGCAGAAAGGACTGGAGAGAACCAAATTTTACAGACATAAAGTAGTTTTTGGTTAAGATAGACATCAAGAGTAGAGAGACAAATGTTAAATTACTTAGAAGATATATTATGAGATGATGGAATATGTGAAACTTAATATGTGATCTTCTTGGATAGAATACCCTCTTTATTGCAAACCCTGTCCAACATTTCTTAGTTTCTTAGATTCATTTTTATAAATCCATAAATATTTCTTTATTTTTAAATTCCAGTTGTACAAAGCAACGTAATAGTTAGACATTTATACCCCTCACAAAGTGATAACCCCCCCAATCTACTGCCCCTCTGACATTAGATATAGCTGTTAAAATACCATTGACTATATTCCCTATGCTGCACTCCACATCCCGTGACTATATATATATATATATATATATATATATATATATATATATATATATAAAGATATATATGTTTAGTTATAGTTGACAGTCAATATTATTCTACTTCAGCTTCAGGTGTACAGCACAGTGGTCAGGCATCTACACAGTGTCTGTATGAAGTTATCCCCCTGATAAGTACAGTGCCCATCTGGTACCCTACATAATCTTTACAACATTATTGATTATATTCTCTGTACTGTAGTTCATATTCCCGTGACTATATTATGACTACTAATTTGTACTTTCTAATCCTTTTACCTTCTATCCCATCCCACCCCCCTCCCATCTAGCAACCATCAGGGTTTTTTTTTCCCCTATATCTCTGAGTCTATTTCTGTTTTGTTGCTCGTTTTTCTGTTTTTAAATTCCATAAGTGAGATCATATGGTATTTGTCTTTCTTAATCTGATTTATTTCACTTAGCATAATATTCTCTAGGTCCATCCATGTTGTTGCAAATAGTAAGATTTCATTCTGTTTTATGTCCTAGTGTACTCCCTCATGTAAATGTATCATAGTTTCTTTATCCAATCATCTATTGATGGACATTTTGTTTTTTTCCATATCTTGGCTATTGTGAACAGTACTGCAATAAACATAGGGGTGCATGTATTTTTTTCGAATTAGTGTTTTGGATTTGTTTGGATAGATACCCAGGAGTGGAATTGCTGGGTCATAAGGTAGTTCCATTTTCAATTTTTTGAGGAACCTCCATACTGTTTGTACCAATCTGCAATTCCACCAACAGTGCACAAGAATTTCCTTTTCTCCACATCCTCACCAGCACTTGTTGTTTCATGAATATTTCTATGTCTTTTGAAAAATTAAATACAGAGGAACATAGAAGTAGCTTGCAATTGGAAAGGGAATAAAATGAGATGAAAACAAGAATTCTAAAAACTTTTTCTACTAATTCTTATGGTATATATAAGTGTCTGAAGAGTTTAGACAGTTCCTCCCACAGAAAACACTTACAGAAACTGTCCAAAGTGTTAAAAACAAATATTTGAAGTCGCTGGAAATGGACCAAAATTAGACAGAAAGATGAGAGGAGGTTACTGTGAAAGATTACTATTGTATAAGAACTGTGTGTTTATTATTTTCTTTCATGAAAGACTCAGCAAACACCCTCACCACTACCTAGCAATCCTTATAGAAAACTGGATTAGGGGGAAGGTCATAGGATTTAGAGCAGCTGGACAGCTGGAAATTTAAAGGGGAGGGGGGTTTGAAAATGACGGGGGAGTAGAAGAGATGAGACTTAAAAAGAGTGTTATCTTTGGCCAAATCCCCATCATATGCATGTATTCCATTTCAACCCCAACTGTGTGTACTACAGTTCAATTCTGTTGCTAACCATGTGGTGTTAGTACAGACTCCACAAGTTAAAGCCTGTGGTCCCCAAGAGGTTGCTCTTATTTCAAATGCCAGACACACATGAGGGATATCCAGGCCACCTGCATTTCTGACTTACAGCTAAGAGGTATGATCAAAAAATGCAGTGATTGTTTAAATTAAAAAAAAAAAAAAATCATTACAGTAAAAGACACATTACCATTTATTCCCCTCAGAATACTCCCCGCCCTTTGAACACACTTATTCCATCATTCTTGCCACTTTCTGAAACAGTTCTGGAAGTCCTCTTTCATGATTGTCTTTCCTTTATCCTCCATCATGACAATACTCCATGTCCCACATCACTTCTGTTACAGCAATTTCTGTCAAATAAAAACGTTACAGTGTGTCCTCATCCACCTTACTCACCGGATCTGGCACTGTGCGATGCCTGGCTTTTCCCCAAAGTTAAAATGACTATGAAAGAAAAACATTTTGAATCAATTCAAGACATCAGGGCAGCCACGACAGCACAATTAAAGACACTCACGAAAGAGGACTTCGAGAACTGCTTCAGAAAGTGGTAAGAACGATGGGATAAGTGTGTTCAAAGCAAGAGGGAATATTTTGAGAGGGATTATGGCAATGTGTCTTTTACTGTAATTTTTTTTTTTAATTTAAACAGCGTGTATTTCGATCACACCTCATATAAATTCAGGTGTTTCTATGACCCTCAGAGCTTTGATAATTCACTAGAATGATTCAGAAAACTCAGGAAATTGCTATACTTACATTTACAGTTTTTTATAAAGGGTACAAATCAGGAGAACCATCCAAATGAAAAGATGCAAAAGATGAGCTCTGAGAGCTAATGTAGAGCTCCTTGCAGAATTAGTGAATCCATTGGTTCACTAACCAGGAAGCTCTACTGAGTCATGTTATCCAGAGATTTTATTGGGGTTTCATTATGTAGGCATGATGGATTGAATTATTGGCCATAGGATTGAAATTAATTTCTGGCCTTCCTCCCTTCCACAGAGGTCAAAAGGGCTCCAAAATCCCCACCTTCTAATCACAAAACTGATCTTTGTAGTGACCAGCCCCAGTCCTGAAGCTGTCTATGGCTCCATCCTTAGCATAAAAAAGACATTTCTATCACCCAGAAAATTCCAAGGGTTTTAGAAGTTCTCTTTATGGAACCCTGGACAAAGACCAGACAAATTATTTATTGTATAAGAGCTTGGGAGACCCAGGTAAACCCAACAAAGAAACAGGCAAAAGCTAGAGGGAGGACTAAATTTGAAAGACCTAACTGTGTATAGTGTTATTTGTGAGTTACTGCACCATTGATTAAGCATGATCTGGAAACTACATATGGCTTGGGCAGCAGAAAAAGGAAATAAGAAATGTCTACATCAGTGATCTAAGCATCTGCCATAAGAAGCTAGAAATATAAAAGAAAAACTAAACCCAGCATAAGTAGAAGGAAGGAAATAATGAAGAAATTTGAGAAAATCAATAAAAAAGAAAACAAATAATAGAGGAAATAAATGAAATCAAAAGATGATTCTTGAATAAGATGAATAAAATTAATAAGTATATACTTTTTATAGCTTATTAAAAATTAAGCATGTAATTTTTATTGCTAGGCTGATTAGGAAATGAAAATAATAAAAAAAGGGACACAATCAGATACCCTACAGTCATTGAGAACAATATGAAATATTCTGAAATACTTCATGCCAATAAATTTGACACTTCACTAGTAGGTATATAAAACATTTGAGAATATATAATATCAGTCTTACACAATTATGCAATTCTAACAAAACGATTTAAAATTATCACACACACACAGTGCAGAAAAATACCCTTTATGAACAAAAATCCTTAAACCATGTAATCAAGTAGAATATAGCAATATATAAAAAGTTTAGTGCATCACTGCCAAATGGATTTTATTTCAGGAATTCACATTTTGTTAACATTTGAAAATTAGTAATTTTAATTCATCATTAATTGAATAAAGGAAATATAAAACTTAAAATCATATCACACGATACAGAAAAAGCATTTGAGAAAAATTCAAGTAGCCAGGGGACTGGGAGTAAGGCTTCAAAAATTTCCAAAAATATTATAATTAAGACATTTTTCTGAATTTAGTATCACATTTGATGACCTCAGCAACATAAACAATTTTAGATACCTATCTTCTTAGAACTATTCATTTATTTCTAACACCCCCAAAGGATAATAATTACTCATGAGAAAACTTTTATAATATGACTTTATTGTATTCATTTTCCTTCAAGTTTTGAAACTACTTGCAAAAGTAGGAAATTTATTTTTTATGTGTATTTTAAAGTGTAAAATATACTATGAAATAATATGTTTGTAGCACTCTTGTTTATAATTCAAGCTATACTATGTTCTGTTCTAGTCTACTCCTATTCTATTCTATTCTATTCTATTCTATTCTATTCTATTCTATTCTATTCTATTCTATTCTATTCTATTCTATTCTATTCTATTCTATTCTATTCTATTCTATTCTATTCTATTCTATGCTTACATACCATAACTCATGTTTAAAATATAAGCTAAAAGACTAAATATAATATCTAAACTTCAGAATACATTTTTGAGATTAACCAGGCTTTTGGTGTATTAATTGAAAGATTCATCTAATTTTAATTGATTAGTTACAGCAAAATATATATGGTATTAATTACTTCATAGCATTTTTAAAAATGTTATACTATGCTCAATTTTAAGTTTGTTTGTTTTTTAGTCAGTGGATAACAACTCGTTTGACATTGAATATTTTGAATTACTGGAAAACCTCCAAGTTTGCAGTATGTTCTTTAAAGGAAATAAAGAACAAAGTAAAATAACTTGAAATGCCATTTGATTAATAAATACGTATAGCTCTTATAGAATCTTGAGTTTGATTGGATTGCTGGCATTGCTGAAACTGATTAAATGTGTGTGGATCAATGTTAATTGGCTTAATTGTGGAGTGCACATCATAGAGTTACTTGTGGTTGGATGAATTATATCCCTTGCTTTTTTTTTCTGGACTGGTTTCTTCCTCCTCTGTTATTGGATAATATTTAATATCAGTTATTGCTTAAATGACAAGATTCCAAACTCAAGAGATGATATAACTATAAATCACTAGAGCCCATCACTCACATATGATGAATGACCATGTAGGCAAAACGTCATTTATAGACTCTTCCTTGTTATTGTGGAGATTCAGAATGAGCCACCCCAAGATATGCCTCAGCGGTATACAGATTATTCTGAGCCAAAGGCAACTTTTGCTGCAGGCTCAAGAACAATTTCTGCCCCTCTCTTTAAATCCCTCTAAGAACTTGAATTAGTGGCCTTGCCCGTAATAAGCTATTATCAAAGATAACTTCTTTTGAGCTATGTATAAGGCAAAGCAAACTTCTATTTGCTAAACATCTGTTCTTATCATCTTGCCAGGACACTTTGAAGTCCCCAAGGTGTATTACCTCATCCCTAGCTCAGGATGTCTTATATACCTCAATCACCCTTTCTGTCTCTGAACCTCTAGGACAGGTGGGCTCTCTGACTCTCTCGTGTATGCAGGTTTTCCATACACATGTATTAAATTGGTAGTAAATCTTGCTAATCTATTTCATGTCTGTTTGATTATTAGACCAGCCAGAAGAACATTGAGAGTGGAGGGAAAGTTTGTTCCTCCCCTACAAAGTGTTTATAGTACTGGTTTTCTTTCTTTTATTCTTTTTGTATGTAGTAGGGAAAGAACTATGGATGTGGACACTCGTTAGTGTACTATGTCACCTCTCCTTTCAAAAAGAAAAAATGCCAGACCCAGGTTAAGAGAAATTTAAACGTACTCTCTTTTAGAAGAAGACAAGGTTAACTCAGAAATGCATTAATTTTTTTCTCTGTTGTTGTTGTTCATTTCAAACAATGATAGCAGAAAAAGAAGATAAAAAGAAAGAAAGAAAGAAAGAAAGAAAAGAAAGAAAGAAAGAAAGAAAAGAAAGAAAGAAAGAAAGAAAGAAAGAAAGAAAGAAAGAAAGAAAGAAAGAAAGAAAGAAAGGAAGGAAGGAAGGAAGAAAAAGAAAGACATTGCCAAAATAAAATAAAATGTATGGATACTTTGACCTGGACTTATTGTCCTTTTTGATGCTATTTACATATTTATATATTTTATGTCTATATATTTTAATGCCCTATTTAATATGTACCAAAATATGTTATATGCCATCAAACCAATTTGTAGTAGGAATATTTTTTAGAAATTTAGAAATGTTTTATTGTTATTTCTTTTTTTTAATTGAAGTTTATTGGGGTGACAATCGGTAGTAAAATTACATAGGTTTCAGTTGTACAATTCTGTAATACATCTACATATCACATTGTGTGTAGGATTTCTTTTGCCATAATATCATTTAATCCATATTATTACTCTCTGTTCTAAAATAGGTATTAATCTCATATTAGAGCTAAGATTAAATGATCTTGCCATGGCTATATAACTAAGATATAGCTTGTGATTATTCACCATGATGTATATCATTCCCACAGCTCAGGCATATTTGCTTTTGTACTATAGTCTTAGATCACAGAGTGACATGAAGTAAGCCCTGGATCTCTTTCAATGTTACCAAATTTGTTTTATACATCATATTGTAATACATAAAATGTTTACTCCTTTATAGACCACGTAGGGATAAGTGTGCCAAATTTCCTATTCTTGACAGGTATCACGTGTGTGAATTCTGTAGTACATTATGTATTTACAATCACGAGTAAATGTGGATTTAATGAGTCCGTTCTCCAGAGCTGGAATTACATTTTCCTATCCACTATTTTAACAGTGAGCCACTTAGAGAAAAGTGCCCTAAGCTGTATCGCATAACACCTAAGTGACATGCGCTCTGACACCCATATTAGTCCCATGGCTCCTGGAGGGAGAGGGCTGTTCCGATGAACATCTGCCCCATTGTATAGCCACAGGAAACTTCTGATGAATTCACAAGAACACTTTGTAAAAGTAAAAAGCTGTCCTTTATAGGTAATATTAAGGGCTCAGACTCCATTTCAGATGAAAACATTGTTTTTTTATTTCATGTCATCTGTGCTATTTCTCACTCCACATCCAGACCTTCAGGGCTCAGTGTCTCTGACTGGACATGATAGTAGCCTCTGCCTCTTTTGAACAGAGACTGGACTTTCCCTCAGGCACTGAATAAGAGGAGCAGCTGTCTTCATTTATTCATTACAATGAATTGTCCTAATACTTACCCTTTGATTCGTAAATAAGGAAAACAATTACGAGCCAATTGTTAATCAGAGACTTCTCCAGCTGGGAGGAAATTAGCCATTACCCCAGTTAAATCAGTTGACATTCATTCTTAGTTGGTACAATGCTCCAAAGCATTATTTTCTTCTTAGGCACTAAGTTGGCAGATCAAGCTAGTCTTTAGCCTCTGTGGGTAGCACAAATCAACCCAAATGTGGTTGTCAGTTGCACCTCTTTCCTTGGCAGAGCCAGTTGATTATTTCGCTCATTACAGGTTCGAAAGAGGTTGAGGGCCATAAAGCATCAATAGCGACAAGAAAATAATATACTGTGTGTGTTCTCTGTCTTACTCAGTTTTCCTGTTTCCACCCTATTATCATATATCCAGGACTAAGTGGAGAGCACGGCATATTTGAAGAATAGTGAAAAAAAAAAGAAATGTTGTCATGCGGGAGACCCTGCTCGCTGCGCCATTTGTCGTGCGGGACGGCCTGCGGGGTCTCTGCTCCCGCTCCCCACATAAGAACGCAGGATATGGTGAGGCCAAAAAGGAACACCCATGGAGCCATAGATGGGGGAGTCATACCACTATATTCTCTCTGGCGGCACTATACTCTCACTGGAGGTTGGATCCACACTGTCCACAAACCGCCATCCATGCTTGCCAGCCCAGCCGCCATCTTCTTGCTAGGCCCCCATTCTTCTCTCTCCTCTCTTCTCCTGCTAGCGTAGCCACAGCAGTTATATTAGCGGCTAATTGGCTAACTGGCTACAGCTGGCGGCCAATCAGCCACAGCTGACGGCCATCTACTACCCGAGCCAGCACTCCTCCACGTGAGGCCGAGAGCCTGTAAACTACTTTCTGGGGCTCTGCCCCCACAAATGTATTAGCTAAATGCTGTCCTGTGACCTTCCTTGAGAGAAGCAGTGATACAAAAAGTTTTTTTTTCGTATCACAAAATGGTCCAAAATTCAAGACTGGGCCAAATTCAATTTGGGTTCAGTTTTCCATGGAGAAGTTAGGGTCCATTTCTGTTGTTCTTAAATGAATAATCCTGGAGATGGAAAGAGAAACCGTTGTTATTTGTCTGATTATCATAGATGCAAAATAAATCCTACAATAACAATGATTAAACAGAAACATTGAAAGGAAAATTAATTAGGTTAAAATCTCTGCATACCAAAACCCAAATGCTTTGGAATAGGTATAATTACAAGTAATATCACCTTAACTCTAATTGTGTGAGCCTGCATTTTAGAAAATAACCCTAATGAAAGATATCTTGTGGGAAATTCAAAGACAGGTCTAAGGACTAACTTCTGAGGTCACTTGTTCTGTAAACATCCATGAGATTCCATGTCCTCATCTCTTAGATTCCTGATCTAATGTGGCATGTTCCTATTAGCATGAAAGAAGATAAGAAACATGAAAATTATTTTATAAACTATAAGATAGAGTGTTAGCTATATTTTCTGTTGTACAACGGAACTGCTAGTGACCTATGAGTTAGAACTCCTGGGTTCTAGCCATTGTAGGACTCTGGAAAAAAGGACTTAATGACTCTGAACCATTCATTTGCCATCTCTTTTTTATTATTATTAAATTTGGGGGTGACATTGGTTAGTAAAATTACATAGGTTTCAAGTGTACATTTCTATAATACATCACTATATATTGCACCGTGCGTTCACCACAAGAGTTGAGGTTCTCTATTGCATCTCTTAAATGAGAGCATTGCGCTCACCATTTTTTTTTCTTTTTTTTTTAGTCATGGCATTCTCTGATTCTACTGTTTCCCTGAAAATAAGACCTAGCTGGACAATTAGCTCTAATGTGTCTTTTGGAGCAACAATTAGTGTAAGATCTGGTCTAATATAATATAATATAATACCCAGTCTTATTTTACTATAAGACCAGGTTTAATATAATATAATATAATATAATATAATATAATATAATATAATATAATATAATACAAGGTCTTATATTAATTTTTGCTTCAAAAGATGCATTAGAGCTGATTGTCCAGCTAGGTCTTATTTTCGGGTAAACACGTTAACTGAAGCTAGGATTTTGAAGTTTAAAACCAAATAGCCCCAAGCTTAATCCTGTCCATGGAGCTGTCTGGAATAACTTTAAGCACAAACCTTAGTATATGTCTCACAAAGGCTGAAACTTTTTTCTGATTTAGTAGCCATTACTGATGAAACAAATCCTGATAAAAAGGCCTGTTAGTGGCCTACCTTTAATTCAGCTGAATATTCTCTGTACAGCATGGGTCATTTATCAGATCCTAAGACACTGCTCTCCTGAGTGTCTAGTCTAGTCTAGTCTCCTAGAATAAAAGCTCGAGTTAAGGTATTCTTAAGAGTCAAAACCTAATAAATGAGATTTATTTTTCATGAGAAACCACAAAGTTAGAGGAAAACGGGCAGTATTGTAGTTTTTAAATATAATTAGAAAAGTAAAATCTTATATTGCAAGGAAGGAATTGTGTTGGTAGTAAAAATGCCTTTCAGAGAAGAGAAAGTGAGATGTTTCATATAAGACTGGTCTCTGAGTGATTGCTGCTAATATATTCAGTCTTTGTAACATTTAAATCCCACTATCATAAAGCTTATTAACTATAATCAGGAATCTGATATTTACCAGGTATTATAGGGCCCTTTCCCTAGTGTGCTTTATTTAACAGATTAAGTAAGTATTGGACCACTGTTCATACATTTAAACTCAAAAAGCAAATGTTTAAATATCCAATTTAAACATTAGCATTCATTTACTAAGATCTATCCTGTTCTTTCATTTTCTGAGTTTGTATAGCATTGATCAAAGTTTTGATACACAGTTGCTTTTCAAAAAGTTGTCTATTTTTTTCTTAAAAAACAGCTTTATTAGAATGTAATTCACATACCATACAATTTATCCATTTTAATTGTATAATTCACTGATTTTTAGTGTATTGACAAGATTGTGCAACAACATGACAAGCAATTTTAGAACATTTCCATTACCCCATAATGAAACGCCCATATGCATCAGTAGTCATTCTCCATTTCCCACCAACCCATCTGGTCTTAGACACCCACTAATGTGCTTTCTATCTCTGTAGATTTGCCTATTCCAGACATTTCATATAAATAGAATCATAAAATTGTCATCTTTGTGACTGGTTTCTTTCAATTAGCCTAATGTTTTCAAGGATCATCCATGTTGTAGAATTATCAGTACAGTACTTCATTTATTTATATTGCTGAGCAATATTCCATTATGTGGATATACCACATTTTGTTTGTCCATTCATCATTTGATGAACATTTGGGTTGTTTCCACTTTAGGACTACTATGGAATAATGCTGTTATTTTAGAGCTGACCTGTTCTCTTGAATTTAAATTGAATAAGTCAGTCAGTATTATATCAACCTGAGTCACTCTCCTGTGACCAAACACTTCTTACCCCCTGTGTTTAGGGCTCCTTTAAATCTGAGTTTGAAATACAAATCTGAGCTGAAATACAGCTCTGTAGATTGCTGTACTATATAAACTCGTTTCCCTTGGGGGCATTATAGTGTTTAAGGTTCAGAAGAGGCTGTTTTTCTATTCTCAAAATGACAATTTACCTTCCATGTGTATCCATATGCTAAAAATATATGTGGGGGTTTGGGGGGGCTTTGATGTTCTTTATGAAAACAAAAAAATCCCCTAAACAATAGTGATAGCCTTCCATCTCTTAAATTCATATTATAGACAATAATTTTTAACAACAATGGAGAGATAGACAGTATTGATGAACCACATAAAATGTGGGCAGATTTCATGTGTTGTTTTTTTTGTTTTGTTTTTTGAGGTATCTAGTAGTGTTAATTCACTAATTTGCATTATAATTATTCTGAAGAGTAGGATATGCCACTAAAAGATCTGGAACTCTCAAGGTCAATTCCAAGGTCCATTTTAATAAGGAAGAGAAAATATTATAAGTCTGTAATCTAGACTACTGCCTCCACTTTATTTTGTCTTTCATGATAATGACATTTTTGAAAAAGGCCATATAAGATTTTCTGTTTCTTTTTAGAAAGTTATTCAATTTAGGTTTGTTTTCATTGTTTTCCTCATGATTAGGTATTGATTAAATGTTTGTGACAAAAATACTATGTAGATAATGTTTCTTCCCTCAGTACGTACTATGTTTCCCCAAAAATAAGACCTAGCTGGACAGTCAGCTCTAATGCGTCTTTTGGAGCAAAATTTAACACAAGACCCGTTGTTATATTATATTATATTATATTATATTATATTATATTATATTATATTATTATATTATATTCTCGGTCTTATATTATATCATATAAGACCCGGGTCTTACATTAATTTTCTCTCCAAAAGATGTGTTAGAGCTGATTGTCAGCTAGGTGTTATTTTCATGGAAACACAGTAGCGTAAGTAAGTATATGATGTTAATTTGACTAATCTGTTACAAAATGTTAACTTTATTTCAGAATGTTAAGTTTTGAGAAAGCATATTACCCTGATTTTGTAGATATTGCCAAATTGCCTTAAAAATGTTTGGGTCAATTAATTTCACATCAAATGTGTATGGGAGGGTTACACTTCAACATCATCCTTGTAAAAATTACATAATATCAGAAGTTTTTGCCAATAGTATATTTGCAAATGATAGTTTATTTTGTTGTATGGCATCTTTTTGATTTGTAATGGGAAGGTCATTTTTCCAATGTAATTGACTTCTAGAGAATCTCCTACTGAGGATTTCCTTAATCATTTGCTATTTGCTAATTTTTCTATTGTTTGTTTTCTTATTTGTTGGTAAGATTCTATTATATGTTGTTCAAACTAGTATTTCACCTAATTTCAGTATATTCAAGTAACATATTTCAAATATCTTCTCCCTGTAAATTGCTGACTTTTTATATTGTGCATACTGTTTTTGCAGTTTTCATTGCTATAGTTATAATAATATTGATCTCTGGTAATAGTTTCTTGCCTTTCTCTTTTTCTACACTGTGTATACCTTAGATATACTTGGCCTTTATAGTTTTGTATAAATATTTTTATATTATCTGTCTAGTTCTTTGAAAAAAGACTATTGGACTATTTACTGTGAATTACATGAAATTTGGAGAGAACTTATATGTATTTGATATTGAATATCTAGGCTATACAAGTAAGTATTCACATGTCACACCATTGGTTTGGATCTAATTCAGCAAGCATCAATAAAAATTTATCATTTTTCCAAAAAATTTTTGATTTTTATAATATTTATTTTATATTTTTGATTGTCATTTTTTTCTGTAAGTAATAACTTTCTTTCATTCTCTCACATTATTTGTTTTCCATGTGTAAGAATCACTAAGAAATCAAGAATATATGTGCTTTAATTCTTCTTGTCATTATTAGTTTTAATGTTCAATGTCTCGGACTTGACCAGTGGAAATCCCTTCAGTTTGCTACTGTGTCCTTTTGACATGTCAGTATCAATTTTTGAGTTTTTATTTTCTGACTTCACAGGATATTTTAAACTCAACTTATACTTGCCATGACCCAGGCACACAATCAGCTATTTTACAAGGAACCTTACTCCTCTAAATAGGAAATCATTTTTAAACATTTAATATGTACCTATTTCCTGTTTAGAGTTCTATGTGTATGCATTTCCATGCAGGTATGACAGCTTTTAAGCTATTTCAATACAAAGAACAAGAACTATATTTTTATAGTTCTTTGTAAAATATTTATAAAATAATGAGTTTACACTGATTCGTACAAATTTCTGTCATTAAAAATATTTTTTCCTTTCCTCCTTCCATAATCCTAACTTCTTTCTCCAACAGTGAGAATACTGGTTTCAAGAACATTAATATATTTACTTTTGTACTGAATCCTATTATGTACACAAAACAGTTTCAGAATTACTACACCCATTGCCTACCAACAAGAAACAAATTAAGTTCAAGATTTTTTCAGGTAATTTTATTCTTTGAGTATATATACCTAGGATGTATAGCCAGCCACGGTATGGTCTTCATAAATTAAATAGATCTTATTTTCTTCTTTGTATTTATGTAAAATATTAGTAATTTACTTCCCGCTGTATTCAAATTTTAAAATTACCCCATATTTGTTGACATAGTTATTTTTAATATGTAGGATAGTAACATCTTTCAAAACTCAAAACTACATAAATACCTTGTAGTTTTGCTCTGCGTCGCTCAATTCCCCTCCATAGCAGTTGTACCATCTGCACTCGTACCAGCCTGTGCACAGGCTCTAACAGACTCTTACCAGGGTGTTGTCAAAGGTCTGACTTGTGAGTCTGAGAGTTGATACATTGAACAACTTTTAAAATGCTTTTTGGCTCTATTAATATCTTTTTAAAAAGTATATTGAAGACATTTCTGTGTTAATGGATTATTGGTGTTTTTTTATTGATTTGTAGAAGTTAATTATGTATGCTACAGATGATTTTTTTGTGGGCTATACGTATTCTAAACATCTGTTACTATGTTCTTTGTTTTTCTACTCTCTTAATGGTGCCTTTCGATGAACAAAGTGAGTTCAAGTTACTCTTTCCTTTGATGATTAGTGCTTCTTACATTCTCTTTAATAATTTTTTTTTGCCTATCCAAGAACATGAAATATTATACTATTATTTCCCCTATTTAGACTCATGTTTTTACTTTTCATATTTAGGTAATGACCCACTTCAGGTTTTTTTGTTGTTGTTGTTGTTGTTTTTGGTATGGCGTGTGACAAGATAAGAATTTATCATTTTCTAAATGGGTATTTAATAGTTTCACAATGTTACGTTAAAAAAAGAAAATGTTTCCCCAAATGAATTGCAATTGTACCCTTTTCTGCACCGTATTTCCCCTTACTATTTTTTTGTATCTGTGTCCCAATATCACATTGTCTTAATTAATGCAGTTTCAGAATAAGTCTGATTATATGGCAGTTTAAGTCCTCCAAGTTGTTTTATTGTTCCCTTTACAGGAATGCCTTAAGTATTTTAGATCACTTACATTTTCACAGAAATTTTAGAATACAACTTGTCAATTTCCACAAAAAATAAAGAATTGGAATTTGAAAGGGAACACAATTAATCTGGACCCATATCCTATAACATGAAGTATTTTCAATCCTTGAACATCATATATGCCTTCTTGTTTTTTGTGAGTTTAATTTCTCTTAGCAATCTTTAGATTTCAGCATTGAAGATGTACCATTATCTCATTAAATTAGTTTCTATGTATTCAAACTTTCTGATTTTTTAGGGGAAAATTTTATTTTCAACTTGTTTGTTGCTACTATGGTAGAAAAACACAATTGGTTTTGTATACTACATTTAGTTTGAGTCTAGAAATTGTCTAAACTCAGTAATTCTAGTGGTTCGTTTGTAGTCTTGGATTTTCTGCATGAAAACAATCTCAACTAGACTAAAGAAAGTTTACTTCTTCTATCCCAATCTTTATAATATTAGTTTTGTTCTTGCCCTCATTGATTATCTAGACCCATACTACCCAATATGTAGCCACTAGCCATATGTGGCAGTTGAGCACTTGAAATATAGCTGGTCTGTATTCAAATGGCTATAAGAATGAAATGCTCACATAATTTCAAAGACTAATTTCATAAAATTAAATATCTAATACTAACTTCTAAATTGTATGTTGAAATGATAGTGATGATTATTTAAAGAAAATACATATTTTTAAAAATTAGTGTCACCTGTTTCTTTTTACTTTAAAAAAAACATACCTAGTACAAAATTTCAAATTATATTGTACATTCATATTGCATTTGCGATTCACATTATGTTTCCATTGAGGAAAGTCGATTTAGAATATGCAGTACAGCCTTGAATTGATTGGATATGAATGAACTTTCTTGTCCTCATTAAGTAAATAGGTACCACATTTTGAGGATTTTTTACGTCATTTTTAGAAGTTTGGTTTTGGTCCTGTTTATTATGAGTAATTAAAGGAGAATTTAAATAAGGCAGGCAACATACTAATAATTTGTTAACTAATATAGTCATTTAAATGATTACTCTTTAGACATCATACCATTATTTATTATATTTGTAATACCATTATTTTTATTTCTTCTTCCGTACAGTAACTGAGACATGGCTGGGCACATGTATTTGCTCAATAATTGTTGAGTTGGTTGTTTCCTAAATTAAAAAAGTCCTTTATTTAGAAGAAACGAAAAGATTTTCATTATAATACCTCATTTACTAATTTCTTAATTAAAATATTTACCGATTAGAAGAAATAATATTATTCAACATATCAATATTCAGTATATCAATCTAAAGATATTGTCTTGAAAAATTTGCAAATACTTATTTTTTAAAAATTTTCATTCTTTTATTGTTAAAGTTTATTTAGTAATCTTTTTTCACTTTAATCCGTTCATATGTATTGACAACAATGCACATAAATAATTTTCTCATGCCTCTTTTTTATTTTTTCAACTTTACTATTTTTCCATGTCTTTTTTGAGCATATTCTTCTTTGATTAATTAATGTTTCATTTTAACAAGTTTTCCTTTTTGAGAGGTATTTTATTATATCTATTTCTAAAACATTTATATTATTGCTCATAAAATTTTAATCCATTAATTATTGGTTATCTACAATTCTTCTACTTTGATCAGTAACTTCTTAATATTTTTATTTATTATTCCTTATACAAAAAACTCTCATGTCCAATGTTAGCAGTTTCTCTAAACTTTTGCTATGTAGTATCGCAAAGAGAGATCTTTCTACATCTTTTGTTCTTTTATATACTTAAAATATATTTTATGCTTTTTAAACATATAAACCACACTTACCTTGAAATAAAAAATGAAGTACCAGGGATCCATTTTACTTAAGCATTCTTTTCTGGAGTCCTGTTTTGAAGATGAAGTATAAAAAAAAATTGTGAGAAAGCAAAATATGCATGCATTTAATGCATTCTTAATAGTATTTGTACCTGATTGTCAGGTGTTATAAACTTCCAAATATGTAAAATGACCTCAGAAAGTTAAAATGAAGCTTTTTTTAAATTTATTTTTTTTATTTAAGTATCGTGTACACAATTTTATATTGATTGTATTAGTTTTAAGTATACAATACAATGACTTAATATTTTAATACCTTATAATATAATATAATCACCCCACTAATTACAGTAATCATCTTTAATTGTGTAAGCTTAGCATAATATCATTGACTATATTTCCCTTCCCCTTTTCACCCATTTTCCCACACCCTTCTTTCCGGAAATCGTCCCTATAGCCTCTGTTTCTATGAGTCTATTTTTATTTGGTTTGTTTGGTTTTTGTTTTGTTTTTAGGTTCCACATATAAGTGAAACTATGTGGTATCTGTCTTTCTCTGCCTGACTTATTTCATTTAGCATAATACCCTCTAGGTACATCCATATTGTAGCAAATGGCAAGATTTCATTCTTTTTTTATTGCTACATACTATTCAATACATACACATCTGTCTTTATCCATTCATTTATCACCAAAAAATGGACACTTAGGTTGCTTCCATAGCTTGGTTATTGTAAATTATGCTGCAGTGAACATGGGTATGCATACATCTTTTTGAATTAGTGTCCTCGTTTTCTTTGAATAAATACCCAGAAGTGGAATTGCTGGGTGATAGGATATGTCTGTTTTCAGTTTTTTGACATACCTCCATAGGGGCTGTACCAGTTTGCAGTTTGTCGTTTGTAAATGATATATCCGATAAGGGGTTGATATCCAAAATATATAAGAAACTCATACAATACAATAACAAAAATATAAACAATCCAATGGAAAAGTGGGCAAAATACACGAAAAAATATATTTCCAAAGAAGACATACAGATGGCTAACAGACATATGAAAAGATGCTCAAATCAGTAATCATCAGGAAAATGCAAATCAAAACCACAGTGAGATACCACTTCACGCCAATCTGAATGGCTAGTATCAGAAAGTCAACAAATGACATGTGTTGGTGAGGATGTGGTGAAAATGAGGCTTTTAAATGTTTATAATCAATTTTTGGTCTCAGTTTAATAGACTGAATTAATCTTATGCTGATAATTGAATACTGAGGACTATTTTTTAAGTGGCATATTTAAATGACAAGCTAAACAAACAGATTTTTCTTCCTTTGGTTAAATATCCTCAGTTGATAATTGTTAGTTAAACCAATGACAACATTATGGCATATCTGATTACGTTAAACTCTTTATACAAGGCAGTGATAACTATGCATGTATGAAGTTGTACTATGTTACCAACATGTAGAGACCTGAGAACAACTGAAACAAATGTTTTCAAGGTGTAGGATTTTCCATTATCAGAACTGTTTGATTAATGACTCCTAGGAGATTTAGTGTGGATGTCTTTTTTTCTCCCCTTCTTAACTGGGTCGCAGACAATGCATATATACACGCATGCATGTATGTGATGTGTAGTGTTTTAAAATGTTTGAATTCTCTCCTTTTGTACCTCGATTGGTTTCCTTGAGGTTTAGTCCCCTTTGTGAAGACCTTTATGTCATGTCTGGTCCTATCCATATATAATGACTTATGTGTTTTAAATGCCATTTTGAATATGGAATTTTAGCCTTAAAATGATTTTTCCAGCTTTGTCTCTCAGTTGTTTTTATTCAAGTCATTAATTCATTAGTCATTCATTCATTCCACATATTTTTATTACTTTTTAAATGTAATTCTGGAAGACACACTTCATACTCTTGATGAGCTTGAGATCCAGTTAATAAACTAGGAAATCTACTTGCAAATTGGAATGAACTGCGCAGAAATGCTGAGAAATCATAAACAAAGATGTGACTGACTATGATTTAGGTTAATCGTAAAAGGTTTATTTAACTATCCTTTTGGCCTTAAGCTTTACTTTTTTTAAACTAATTTTTCCTCTTTGTACATCTTGTTATCTGATAAAATGATAAGAAGCTCATGGCAATGAGAACCTCATATTTTCCTTTAAACCTATTCATGAAAATAGACAGTATGTCATGCTGTAGCTGAGTTTTGCTTTTCTCTTCCAAAACAATACTGCTCTATTCCCCTTTTTAAAAAAAATAAATTTATTGGGGTGACAATGGTTAGTAAAATTACATAGGTTTCAAGTGTATAATTCTATAATACATCATCTATATATTTTTTCCCCTTTTAGTTGTGCATTTCAGTGGTATCTCTGAGGCTTTCACCAAACTAGATCATGTTGAGATGACCTTCTTCCTCTATTCATCTCTCTTATTTATCTATCTAAGAAGCCTTCAAATTCATATTCTTTGGGAAGTTTTTCTTAATTACTTAAAAGAACAGCTAGTCGTTTACCTAGTTGCTCATCCTTATTTTTACCACATGAAACTATCACCCCTTGACTTGCTCATCATATAGTTTGTGCAATACATATGGAATCTCAATGTGTACCATGAACAGTAATCTCATTTCATTTTCCATAGGGTTATCAGATCATGTATGTGAAACTATAAAGATTATAAATTATGAATCTTAAAGTCATTAGCTTGTGTCCTGTTCAATATTTTTCCAAAATATCTCATTTAGATATAAACAGGAGAGAGTATTCAATATTAACGCTGACAGAGAAATAAAATCTTGTTCTGTTTGAGAAAAACATGTATATGTATGAAATTTTACAAGAAGGTATATAAAGGGAAAATCCACTTAAAATCTAATAGGGCATGGTGACACAATTGGAGAAAATTAAATCTTCATACGATTTCTTTCTATTGACACAGACAGGTAGAGTTGAACAGGTAAAAAAAGAAAACATATCTTTGAAGATTTCTGATTTGTAATTGATATGGTCTAGAGTAGTTATCTTTTTATTTATCAGAGGCTTTTAGTTTTTGAATATGCAAAGTAGGACGTGAACTGAGTAAAGAATAGCTCCTACATTGAAGTGAGAAGGATCCTGAGTTTCTAGTGGTAAGGTGACAGGGCATGGGCAGACTCAACAGACTAATTAAGAAGTCAGATCAAGCTCCGGATGGCAGAGAAGGCCTCCTGGGTTGTCACTTGCACAACTGGATTAACAGTGACACCATTCATTGAAATGGAAATATGAAAAGAGAATCCACTTTAGAAGGAAAATCATATGTCAGATCCTGGAACTAAGAGAAGTCTGGGCTTTATAGGTTTGAAAATGGCACTCCTCAATGTATGCTAGAGAGAAAATATACAAAAGAGGGTCTAGGACTAGTCCTTGAGGAATCCCACAATGAGTTGCCTGGTAAAGGGTGTTGAAGTGAATACTCGATTCACTGCAGCCTTGATAAAAGTTATTCTTAAAGCACTGATTAATTTAACTGTTTTATCAACGAGATGCTGGAGGGAAAGAATGTTTGGTTCTCTTGAAGACTACAGGGTGCTTGTGGTTGTAGACTGCAGTTCAATAAAGAATTTCCTTCAAAGCAGCCACCTCCTTTAGAGGTGTTCTTAATATCCCTGTTGAATAAATTTTATTTGCTCACAACACAGCAAACCCTTAAAGGATGCCCTTTTCTCCATTTTTTTTTTTTTTTTTTTTTTTTTTTTTTTTGTGGTTGCTGTGGACTCTCTCTAAACCCCATACTCTGCTTCAACATTGCAACTAACTTTTCTTTAAATGCATTTTCTCTTGGCCCGCAGTTTAAGTAGTTGGGGAAGGGTTTTATTTGATCAAATCAAAGATAATTTGGAAATTCTTTAGGATGTTAAACACCTGCATCCTAAAAAGAAAGTAAACAAGAAATAAACATCTCTTGTGAGTAGCAGGTGTGCTGTGATAATGACCAGTGTATGCACACAATCCCAAACTGCGGGAGAATTGCTCAGTGGAAAGATCTAGGAAGAGAGTCAATGGTATTATTGATGGATTCTCACTGAGCATCTTAATACCAGAGATACTGCGGTAGGTGTTCTGAAAAGAACAAAATTTTTGGACATGGAGGAGCTGACATGATAAATATGATACAGTTACATAGATCAAGTCAGAGAAACTAATTAAACAGGTACAAGTATAACCAAGAGTAAAAATAACAGTCCTACAGAAAAAGATATCGACTTGGATTCTTCATATGGAGTCATGCTGACTATAAGCCAACTCCTTCCTATGGGGACTTTATCTTATTGAGGGCGTCTGGAGGTCGCTCTTGTTTCCTGGATAGCTCTGGCAAGGTTTTCTCTGTTCTCTCTTCTCCCCAAACCAAATTACTTTAGATTGGAGAATCAGGGCAAATAATAATGAAGTGAAATCTTGCAAATAGATGAGGTGATAGGTGCTTACATATTAAATTGCACTAAGGAGAGAGATATCATGGACATACAAGGTCAGACAATTAAGTTTGCAAACTCGTCCTAGAAAAAGTGCTACATACCTCATTGCTGAATAGCACTATGGTCACCTTCGAAGTACTCCCCTTGGGAAGCTATGCACCCACACCACTGCCTAGTCCACCCTTCAAAGCAATTTTGGAACTCGTTTTCTGGAATGGCCATCAGAGCTGTTGTATTACCCTTGATGTCCTGAATGTCATCAAAATGTCTTCCTTTCAATATTTTCTTTATCTTTGGGTAAAAAAAGGAGTCATTGGGGGCCAAATCAGGTGAGTAGGGAGGGAGTTCCAATACAGTTATTTGTTTACTGGCTAAGAACTCCCTCACAGACAGTGCCATGTGAGCTGGTGCATTGTCGTGATGCAGGAGCCATGAATTGTTGGCGAAAAGTTCAGGTTGTCTAACTTTTTCATGCAGCCTTTTCAGCACTTCCAAATAGTAAACTTGGTTAAATGTTTGTCCAGTTGGTACAAATTCATAATGAATAATCCCTGTGATATCAAAAAAGTTTAGCAACATCGTTGCAACAAACTTGTGAACTTAATTGTCTAATCTCGTGTAATGATTACTCCCCTATCTTTATTCCATGTAATCATATTTAGGAGCTGAGATTCTGTGTGAAGAAAGAGATGAGATAGGTGGGGGAGACCTAAGACAAATTAGGCAGTTACAGCTACTATTCCAGAGGCTCCTCATTGAAGACTAATGTCAGTCTTTTGAAAATGTGAATAATTAGAGAATTGTTGAAAGAACCCTGTTAAACTGGCATAAATGTTTGTGGAGGGGACTGATGAAAAGCCAACAGAGAGAGGAGTTGGTTCCCATCACCTCTTCTCCTCTGCCGCCCCTCATGCTTGGGGACTGTTGGGAGCAAGAGGCTCCCTTGAGAATCCTAATCTAGCATTTGTTTCCTTTCTCTTCTCTCCTATTTTTCACCCTTTCCTCTCAACATGCACACAAGAAGCCCAGTCTACACAGAGCTGCAAAGTGACACTTGAGCAATCTCTGCTTTATAGACGCCAAAGCTCAGAGAGCTAAACTCAGGAATTGGCCATATTACTTAATGAATATAGAAAACTCACCCTATCTCACAGCTTTCTGCATTCTATAGCTGAGTAATTTTTTTAAGCATTTTCTAGGATAGTTGCTCATCTTAGTGCACGAGAACAAAAATTGGAGCTATCATGGTACATTAAAAAAGTTTAAATACCATGCTTACATATGCACATGTCATTGACCTGTCAATCATCTATCTATCTATCTATCTATCTATCTATCTATCTATCTATCTATCTATCTATCTATCTATCTACCTAACTACTTACCTATCATCTATCCATCTATGTATCTATCTAGCTGGACTTCTTGCTTCCAGTGCTAATGAAATTCTCAAAAGGTTCATCGGCAAAATAAAGGCAGCCAGAACTATTTCTACTTCAGGGATAAATGATCTGAGAAATAACTGTCAGCTCCAGAATAATTATCCTTTTACATCTTGCAAGTAATAATACTAGGAGTGATAGGCAACTGCAGGGAGGGTCATTACTAGAAGCAGTGATCCTCTCTTTGTCTCTGTCTCTCTCTCTCAATGTGCTAAACCCAACCAAAAGTGTTGGTAGGCAGAGAGCAGCTCGAGCAACTGCTCTCTGAACGCTTACTTCACATTCACAGTCATTTTGTGGACGTTAGTTCCTTGCACTGTGATTATAAGACATTAGTGGTCACAATGTGAAAGCCAGACTGGGAGAGGAGCAGAGAAGGTGGATATGGGGTGTTTACTTGCCTCTTAACCCACCAGCCCATGTGAAGGCTCCACCCCCAGGCTTGCTACCCCACCCCCACCCCTCACAATCTGGCTGCACCTCTGAACACTGCATTCATAGTATACAACACTTATATTGTTCCTGTTGAAGCAGGGGAAAAGCCCCCTTTTATATAAGTTATCTTTGAAAAGCTAATCATTCCACAGACCAGTGTAAATTATTTTCTAAAATAGCTGAAGAATGTCACAGTGATAAACAGGCTGGGGCACATCTGTCTCTGCAGAGCTGGAATTGCTACTGCTGCGTGAATGTTCCATATTCTCCTCACATCATTGCAGTCATTAAGTGCAACACAGATATCCTAGTCAAGTCAAATAAAAATAAAATTTCTCATTTGATTGCATTTATTGCATGATGCTGAATAGTGAGTTAGCATGCCAGATGCTCTTTTCCCAGTCTCTTTCACTCTGCCTCTTTTCAGTTCTGCCTCCTAGTGACTTCAGATTTCTACAGCTGTTTTCAGTCCCGACTTTATTTCATCCTGTAACTTGTTTCTACCTCATTAACTTCTTCCCATATTTTCAGATAAAGGCTTTGAGCCAAAATCTATGTCTGGACATAATTATATTGTCATGTTGCTTTAAAAAAAAAAAAAAAGTTAGGGTTGTTGGCTTGATGACTTAAGAGTTATTTGAAGTCTGAGCCTGAATCTGAGCCAACCTATGCATTCTCAGAAAATGTCTCGGTCCGGTTGTACTGCCTGTGTGGCTTGGGCAGCAACTGAAATCCTAGATGGCTTCTGGGGAAACAGTGTCTCTTACTAGAGGCTGTTCATTTGAATAAAGTCTTCCTTTTTATTTTTTATGTTCTATGAAGAGAAGTTGCCCTACATACATTTGATTCATTTTTCAGGTGTTCTAGAGATAATTCTTCGGCAGTGGACTAAAACACTGCAAGGTTTGATTAAAATAATAAAATTAAAACATGCATGATGATATCTTATACTTTTTAGATATTTTCTCAGTATATACAGAAGATATGAGATCGTGGATCGTTCTAGAAAAACATACTCCATGTAAGTTATTCTGTTTTTTTTCCATTGGTTGAAAGTGGGCCGAGGCATCACTATGGCTATTAAAAGAACTAAAATGTTATGATGATGACATGTACCATGAGTCACAGTTCTCAATACTTGTTACAGGCTGTCAGGTATTGTTAGACCTCCCAGCCCAATTCCTAAATTTATTGCTGAGCATTGTCAGAATTTACCAGGTCTGTAATGATGCCCTATTATATGAAACATGCTAGAAATATTTTCAGATTTTCTCATGGTAGGAATGACCCATATCCTCTTATTTCAAAAACACTGGATGCCTTTGTCTTTGTTTTCTGGTGTGCAATAGCTTGTCTTACACATGTGTGTGTGTGTGTGTGTGTGTGTTATCAATAAGTAAAGAGAAATTGTAAGACTCTGGGTGGAGTATGGTCCAGTCCAGCTCCCAGTCTTTGTGAGCACTCATTACCTTGGATAGCACCTTGGATAGCCCACACAGTGGAACTTGGTGCAATAGGAAGATAATTCATCAAAGGAATCATGGAGAAAGATATTCTGCTTCTGTAGCCTTCCTAGCTCCTGATAACTCAGGAATTTCTGAATATGTACCATAGCGAATCTACTTTAATTTTCTGAAAACTCTATCAGTTCTAGTTAAATGTGGCTCTTTTTTTTTGTAGATTTGTAGATTTAGTAAGGTAATCATAAATTGTAACAGATTGGTTTCCTGTAATGTCTTGTGAAATTATGTATTGCACCCAGTATATCACAGATTCAATGTTTTTTCTTTTGTTTATTTTTTGTTTGTTTTTTTCATTTGGTGTCTCTGCAAAAACATAGCAGCCTCAAGGAGGAAATAGAGGAGATTTTAATAAAGGGACTATTGATATAAGTTTAAGAATAACAACAAAGAATGATGTAGTAACCTAAGGTTAATAACATCAGGGAGGTACCACCCCTAGGCTTATAAGGGGAAAGAGAGGAGAAATTAATGGAATTTGGAAAGAATACCTGTAAGAAGGAAGCTTCCCAATGCAAGCTGTAGTCTTCAGTGAAGGTAGAAGATAACCTTTACCCCTAAAAGTGGATGTAGGAATGATGAACAACTTGGCAGAACATATAAAAGGCAAAAAATAAAAAATAAATTATTCAAGCAGTGCAGAATGTACTAGTAGCAGTCAGGGTAATGTACCCGCCACAGGACCCCACAGAAACCTTCAGATTTTGGGACCCCAGATAGCCTGAATGGAGATATAAACAGGATTGTCTGATCATCTGGTTAAAAAGCTCTGAGAATCGCAAATTCTGATCCATCTTTCAGAATAGACAAGCAACATCCCCTTTTCCAATCTCCGTAGACAGTCTGTCAGAACTTTAAACATATGAGACTCTGCATGCAGGAACTAAGGTGCAGAGGAGGGAGGGCTGAGGCATCAGAATGAGAGCAAACACTCTCAGGAGTTTGAGTAGGTGTGAATATTGTCTTGGCAGGACCTAACTTCTTTCCATCCTAGCCCCCATCTTCAGAACAGGGTTTGCCAGCCTCATACTCCACAGTCAGAAACCTTTTCAGAAGAAACTAAGCTATCTACACAAAACACTTAAAAACAGGAATATTTGGGCGCTCTCTCCCTGCGAAATAAAAGTAAGCTAGTCATCCTCTTACTCTGAGGAACATATTGGGACAATCCAGTAGACCCTCTAATTTATATTTACTGCATCTCCAAAAGAAATGCCAGCCAAGAGTTACTAGACATATGAGGAAAACCTCCAAAAGAAAGAAAGACAATTTAAAAAGGAAAAAAAAAAAAAAAAAAGAAAAAGAAAATGGAGAAAAAAGAAACACTGAGGATAATAAGGTATTTCAAAAAAGATATTTATTCTATGAAATATGAAAAGAAATGCTTTGAAGGTTTGGAACAAAAGGAAGAAAAATAGAAATTAAACATATGAGAGTTGAAATTAAAAAAAGAAATCAGTGAAAAGGGCGGTAAGGCCAAATAAAACTAAATAAGTGGATGCATAATAGGAATGAAAAGATCACAGCTTCAATTCAGAATGTCGTATGTGGTTAATAAAAAATGCAGCAATAGACAAGAGAAAAAACATTAAGGATAAATTTTTTATAGGAATAGTATGTTTTAAGATTCCCAGAAATGAGTAATATTTGTCTCCAGATTGAAATGGTTTACCAAGTGTGTACATACTTCAATGGATGAGAAAGTCCATTTAAAAACATTAAAACACATTATTGATTAGTTCCTCAGAAAGTTAATCCCCCGCATAGGATGTGAGATGAAGGGAGCCCTCAGAAAACCATAGTTCCTTCAGGTGTTGAAAGCAAAGTGACTTCACTGGGCTTTGGGATTTTCTGATCATGTTTCTCAAAATCTGGTTTAGGGTCAACCTGCTTCAGTCTTCAGATAAACTTTTCAAGTACAGATTCCTAAGCCCTAAACAGACCTACTAAATATAGATTTTAAGGGATTGAGCCTGGGAATTTTTATTTTTACACTCTGCCTATCCTGAAAGTGATTCTGAAATACACTACAGTTTATAAACAATTCGCTTGCAATTTTAAAACAAAAACATCACTTATTTAAATCTAACAATCGTTATTTAAAGAATGTTATAGAATAGGTATCTTCATGTGAGTTTTGTAGATTGAGGGAAAGCTCTTGGAGAGAGAGAAAAGCTCTTGGGGAAGAGAGGAGGAAAGATGGGGCTAATAGGGAACAAAGGAGGCTGCAATCAATGCAAGTTTTTTTGTGTTTTTTTTTACCTTTTTTTTCCTTAATTTTTTATTGGGGAATATTGGGGAATAGTGTGTTTCTCCAGGGCCCATCAGCTCCAAGTCGTTGTCCTTCAATCTAGTGGAGGGCACAGCTCAGCTCCAAGTCCAGTCGCTGTTTTTTTCAATCTTGGTTGCAGGGGGCGCAGCCCACCATCCCATGAGGGAATCAAACCAGCAACCCTATTGTTCAGAGTTCACGCCCTAACCAACTGAGCCATCTGGCGACCCCCTTTTTCCTTCTTTTGAGTGAGGGAACATAAATATTACAGAAGAGGGGTGGAGGAGTTACTGGATGTTATACAGAGTTACTATCAAAGAAACAGATAATTTTCTGTTTCTGTTTCTTTTTTCTTTTTTTCCCAAACATGGTCATGCAGGAATATTCTCATAATGGATATTAAGTATCAGGAGATTGGAATCAACCATTTTCCAGGTGCCCCTCGCCTCCTATATACCATATGTCATATCACAATTGAACACATAACCGACCGCTAAATAAACATTCTGATGAGTATGTTCTCCTAGTGCTGTCTCCATATTTTACTCAATGACATTCGGTGTCTGAATATTAGCATCCCTGGCATCAGTTAGTTGTGGTTTCCTATTTCAGAACTCCCCACAAATCATGACCATCATCCATCATAAAACTAGAAATCAATTCTAGCTTAATTAGTCACCTGTTATTCAGAAGAGGTTAAATATAGTTCCTCACAACTGCTTATTTAGCAAGCTAAGGGTGCTTACTGCCATTCCTTAAAGGGAGATCACGTGAGGTTCCTAAGAAATTATTTAAATGTTCTCAATGTTTAGTTGAATTGGAACTTATATCTAATTGTATGAAAACAATTAACCCAAATGGTTTGTTGAGTTTAATCATAAGCTATAAGTGCAGTTTGATCCACAGTCCAAGTAAATACAAGGTGAATCCCAAAACGCTTTTTCAATCAAATCTAATGAAAACAGACCAGTTGTGAAACAACAGCAGATTATTCCAACTACTGAAATTTTTTCAAGCTTTTCTCATTTGACGTAATCTATTTGGTTCAGCATTTCTACATTTAATATGGAAAAAAACCTTTTCATATATGTTTATAAATTTTGATGTGATACTTTAAAATGTGTTCCAAAAATCGTATTCTGCTATGGAATACACGAATATTCCAAAATAGGGATCCCTGTATCCACACTGAGCTAATCCAAAAATGTTAGAAGCAAATTAGGAGGGGTTTGACTTACAAAATTAGTGAGATATGTGTGAAAGTCAATTCAAAAATATTGGTGCAATTTACAAAGGATAAAAATAGAGCCTAATAGTATTTGCTATAATGTAAAAAATAATATTCCATTATTTTTGAACAAAATTTAGTTCATAGATGTTTAGCCTTGAAACTCACAGAGAGACCAAAGATTGGATGTAGACCAGCTGTATAACCTTAGCAAGGTCATTTGCAATGTGTCTGGGGTTCAGTGAATTTATCTATAATACAAAGGTATTAGACCAATCGAACCAGTGGCTTTTTTCTGTGTTTCAAAGAGCCTTACTGAAGATAGGGAGAGCCAAATGGACAGATGAACTTTACTGCTTACTTGTTTAATATATTTGGTTTCTGTATTAGATTTTCTTAGAAAATGGGTTTTTCCAAAAGCATATATTCTTGGTTTAATTGAGAAGAAGCACAGAAAATCTAGAGACCATGTCAGCAGGTACCTCTTCACAAGTGAACACGTAGCATAGGACATAGGAATTTGGGGACAAGCCCCTTTCAACATTAATAAAGACTCTCAACCAGGTAATTGCAGTCTGGAAGGGGACGATTGGCAGAGCAAGGAAGAGTGCTAGAGTGACTAAGATCCTAAAAGTCATGAGCATATAGCTTTGGGGACAGAGGAGTAAGGTAGGAAGATATTTACCTACAAGAGTGAGTATCATGTAGAGTTAGGGTGGCTGAATGAGTCAAAGTTTGTGTTACTAAAATTGAGTCATACCCTTAGGATGGAACTAGTCTCATTGGTAATATATATGTGTAATTTCAAAGCAGCAGTTATTTAAAAAAAAACACACAAACAAACACAACATTTCTGATGGTAAGTAAGTTTGTCTTAGAATTGGCAGTGGTAATGAGTTTATAGGAAGGAAGATGAATGACTCCTCTCAGGAGAAGCAATTCAGAGGTAGAGCAGATCAGGGCCATTGAGAAGACTGTGGCCTTGAGTTTTCTTTCCCTTTTGTTCACACTGTAGAAAACGACATAGTCACTGCAAGAGAAAGGAGAAATGTCAAAGTTGCTGAATGCGTGAACAGAATATTTAAATTGGGCTTCTCAAATGTTGATGGGGGAATACATTAAGCGATGTCAAATCTTTCCTAAGATTTAGTGGGGTTGAGGACTAAGTGAACATATAAAATATTAATAAACATCTCACATTGCCAGAAGTTAAGTATCTCTTGAAATAATGAATAATCTTCACTGATAGCATGGTAAGGTAAGGGTTTTGAAATTATTTCATTAGAAGTTGAAATGTTTTCTCCAACAAAAACTTTTATTGACACCCTTAGGAAAAAAGGACAAAAGTAGGACACTTCTGGCTGAATTAGGACAGGAAAGAAAGAATAGGAAAATCCAATCACTCAGCATCTTATTTGCCTCTAAGCTGCCTCTGCCCTGCCACAGGGCTCTAAGGGAAACATTGTATTACTAGTGTGGAGACAGAACATGCTACAAAAGCCATTGGTTAAATATCACTGAATTATTTCCAAGCAAGGACTGGAGCTTCTTAGTCATTAAATTGCCCACGCATTTAACATAGTATTGTGCGTACGTTTTAGACATAGTGGTTGAGAGAATATTTGTGGAATAAAAGAATGTACTGCAAGGGCATAATCGGAGTGTGCAGTTACATGATAAATTTTATGTCACCAAAATCTCATTTAATTTTACGTTCCAGATATTTTGCTGCTATAAGCTTTTTTTAAACTCCCCAGCTTCACAAAAATAAAAAAAATAAAAAGAGTTGATTTTGCCATGCTGTATATGCATCATTAATATTTCATTTGGAAAGATAACAATGCCCCCAAATTGGTACCAGGAACATAAACACAAAGCCAAAAGCTTTAATAACTCGGATGGAGTTCTGTCAAGCCTCTGAAATTGTATTTTCATTTGTCAAATGTCCTTTCATGACTCATGACCAAATATATTAAGTATTGTTTCCTTCATATGTTTAAGAATCTTTGTCTTTCCTGTTCTTAGCACTGTTATTGTTCTCACTTCTGTAAAAAAACTTATGATTCATAAACATTTCTTGTTCTAATCTCAGTCACTGAGGCTGGGAAGCTCTCCTAGAGAATCCATTTATATTCTACCTAATACATCTTGGTATTCCATTTAAGTTAAAATGCTTTACATGATACTAAAACATACAGATGTTTTCTTTTCACGCTACACACATTATTTAAAAGAAAACGGATTGGACATTGCTACAAGGTTTCACAGATTGTATCTAGCTTTCTCTTTCCATGCAGATAATGAGTTTTTAAAATGACAATCAAGAGTCAAACTCAGGATTTTTTTCTCTACCATGAATACAATTACCAATTACTATGCACCGTCTCTTTATATATTTCATCACAGTATAACATAGCAGGACTTCAGAGGGCAGCAAAAGACAATCAGCATTCAGAAATGCCCAGTGATTTAAAACATGCAAATAAATACTGCCTTCACCACCTGTTACTAGCTTTTGCATGAATATTACAGTTTGAATTTGATACTGGTTGAAAACATTCTCTCTGATCCTGATCCATTTACAGGGACATTGGTTTATATTTGATTGTTTCCAAGCCCTATACAGTATTAGGGTCAGAAATACTGTTGTCCTTGAAATTTTAAATTTAAAAAAGACATTTCCTCCCATAAAACAAGGTATACAAGTTTTTTCTTCTATATTAGAATATGCATTCATTTAAATTTAATGTTTTGGGAATAAACTACAGTATTTTATAAACTGTAAAATATAATATATTGCTAATAACACATGCTAGTTATTATTATCCACTATTAAGGCATATGGAGTGTTGAGGTTCACAGAAAGCAAATTTGGAAATATTACAAATATACTTGACATAGGTGAACTGAAAAGTCAGTTGATAAAAGATGGATGTGAAAATGAGTAGCTAAAAGGTAACATGATAAAATAAAAACTGGTTTCATCTGACTCAGAAAGATTTCAGTGAAAAAAGTATTAGAATGATATGACCCAGCAATAAGAACTGCATGAAATGAGTAGAGGCCCTGAAGAAATGATGTAATTTACCTGTAGCATGTTACAAAAACTTATATTTTACTTCTAAAGATAGAGAATAACCTAGCTTTAGATACTTACGTATTTTGGCATGCATGGATTTTGTTTTCCACATGTTTGCTTCAAGACAGACCACGTAGGAACATCTAAAATATTACCTAATATATGTCTTACTTTTAATTAAATCAACATTATGAAGGTATAATTTATACATAATTAATATTCCCACTTTAAATGTATACTTTAAGAGATTTGGGCACCACAATTAAAAAAGATAAAACATTTTCTTTGCAACAGAAAGTTTCTTTAAACCCATTTGAAATTAACTACAACCTCCACTCCTGGCCCCAGGCAACAACGGTTCAACTTTCTGCCACTAAGCATTACATTGTCTGTTCTAAACTTTCACACAGATGGTCTCATGTAACTGTATTCTTTTGTGTGTATGACTTATTTTTCTCAAAATAATGATTTTGAGCTTCATTCATGCTGCATGATTTCATTTAAATTACCAAGTGATAGTACATTTTCTGAATATATCAGTTTATCTATTCTCTCATTTATTACTTTTCTGTACACATTTTTTTCAAAGTTTTATTGCTTTAGTGTTAATGATTAGGACTCTGCCCATTTTAAATTTTTTTTTGTGGGTACATAATATTATGCAAGGAAAGGGTTTTATTTTTAGCATATGCTTATCGAATTATTCCAGCACTGTTGGTTAAAAATGCGTTTTTTTCCCCTCTATTCAGTTAGCTTAATAGCTTGGTCAAAAATCAATTAACCATGTGTGTAGCTCTATTTAAGCACATTATACTTTGTTCCCCAGGCAATAAATTTATTCTTTCACTAATACTACACTGTTTTGACTTCTGTATATCTTCTAATCAGATTAAGTTGCCAAACTGTATTTTTTTCAAAATGTTTTTGGATATTCTATTTCATTTGAATTTCATGTAAATTTTAGAGTCACCTTATCAAGTTACATAAAACCAGGCTGCTGGGATTTCAATTGGAATTGCTTTGAATCTGTAGATAAATTTGGGGAGAATTGATGTTTTAAGAACATTGGGTTTCTAATTCATGAATACAGTAGTTTACTCTATTTACTAAGATCTTCTCCCAACACACAATATTTTGTAATGTTAAGTGCACAATACTTTAAAAATTCACTTTTATAATATACTGCATTCAGAGATCTAAGATGGTATGTCATATAAACTTGACGTATATGAAAACCATTAGCCACATGCATTCCTGATTAAAACATTAAAAAAGCACCAGGAATTATTAGATTTGTCCTTAACATAAATTTACACATACAAACTTATTAATATTAAAGCCATCCTCTTACCTAATGGGAAAACACTAATGGAATTTCCATAAAGGTTAAGAACAAAGAACTGACTCTGGGTGGTGAACACAAAATGTGATATATAGATCTTGTGTCATAGAATTGTACACCTGAAACCTATATAACTTTTCTAACAATTGACACCCCAATAAACTTTAATTTTAAACAAAATAGAGGTTTCATCAAAATGGTGGCGTGAGGTGAGCCTCTGGAAAGTGCCCCTGGAATTTACAACTAATCGAACAATAACTACACAAAGGACTCCCTGCACAGCAGACAGGCAAGATGAAGAGGCCCACTACTGAATTCACCTAAAGGTGGGCGAATCGCACGAGTGCGGGAGGAGGCAAGGGAGAAGTGTGGATGCGGGGCCACGCAGGCACAGGACGGAGACCTAGCTCAGTGCTCCAAGCTCACTGCATCCCGAAACTACCGCAGCTGCCGGAGAAGGAAGAACTCAGACTGCTAGGGATCCACTTATGGCCCATAGGGCTGAGGGGACAGCATACAACACAGCTGAAACAAATGCTCATGGCAGAGACCTCAGAGAAAAGACTGAGGGAAGAAGTCTGAAAACAGTGGTTTAAGCTGTCACTGCCGAGCAGAGAACAGAAGCCTTAGGCACTGAGACTAGCCGCCCCCTCCCTACCCTCCCAGAGCTCGCCCCACCCCTGCCTGCCCGGTGCTAGAAGTGCCACAGTAGCAATATCAGATCAAAAGAACAGAATATTTGCTGTTCTGAGAACTGTGGACCGCAGACACAGATTCACAGCCCATCTAGTTCTGGCAAAGGGGAGGGAGCTGTGGAAGCAGGACCGGCTGTGGTGGTGGTCGCCACCATTGCTCTGGGCCACCTCTCACAACTCACCCTGCCCCTGGCCCGACCTGTCTGGGCAGATACATGCAGAAGTAAACATAACTGCTGAAACATCCTGACTCTGAATCTGGTGCGGGAAGAGCTTTGGAACTTCAAAAGCTCTCTGCATACCTACACGGACACTGCACCCTGTGACCCAGGTGAACTATTAACAGAGGAGAAGCCCGTCTCCCAGGGAATCCCCCCATTGTGTGAGACACTGAAATAGTGCAGAGAAAACATAGTACTACTGTGTGAGAGAGAAAAAACAGGCTGCAGTCGGAGAGAAAATAAAACATTCTACCAACAAGTACTGGAAAACAAAAGAAAGACCTCTTCCTATCAACCTGTTGCAGAAGCCACACCTGTAGATGTCTAGGAAGAGAAATAGTAAATCAGTAATTACCATGAATAACCAAGGCAACAAGACAGCTGAGAAAGAAAGTCAAAAGTTTCCAGAAAAGAAACTTAAAGATATGGAAATATATGACTTAAATGACAGCGAATTCAAGATTGTGGTTCTGAAAAAACTCAATGAGATGCAAGAAAACACAGAAAAGCAGTTTAATGAACTCAGAAACACAATCAAAGAACAACATGAACATTTTATGAAAGAGATTGAAATTTTAACAAAGAACCAAATAGAATTTCTGGGGATTAAGAACTCAATAGAAGAAATTAAGAATGAAGTAACCAGCTTAGGTAGTAGAGTTGACCAGATGGAGGAAAGAATCAGTGACATCGAAGATAGAAACCTGGAAATTACACAGATGGAAGAAGAAAGAGACTTGAGACTTAAAAGAAATGAAAGAACTCTACAAGAACTTTCTGACTCCATCAGAAAGAGCAATATAAGAATAATGGGCATACCAGGAGAAGAAAGAGAGAAGGGAACAGAGAGTATATTTAAACAAATTGTTGATGAGAACTTCCCAAACTTGTGGATGGAACTGGATCCTCAAATCCAAGAAGCAAACAGAACACCTAATTACTTCAATACCAACAGGCCTTCTCCAAGGCACATTGTATTGAAGCTGTCTAAAATCAACGACAAAGAAAGAATCCTCAAGGCAGCCAGAGAAAAGAAGACAGTAACCTACAAAGGAAAGCCCATTAGATTATCATCAGAATTTTCAGCAGAAACTCTACAAGCCAGGAGGGAGTGGAACCAAATATTCAAACTATTGAAAGAGAGAAATTATGAGCCAAGAATAATATATCCAGCAAAGATATCCTTTAGATATGAAGGAGGAATAAAGCCCTTTCCAGACATACAGAAGCTGAGGGAGTTTTCTAATACACGACCAGCAGTACAAGAAATACTAAAGGATGCTATTCGACCACCATCAACAGGGACAATTTGTGGCAACCAAAACTCAAAAAGGGGGAGAGTAAAGGCCAGAACCGGAATATGGGAATGGAGAAGGTAAGCATGCTGAAGAAAATGGAATACTCTAAATATCAAACTTTCTTTTACATAAACTTAAGGGTAACCACTCAAAACAAATCCAGAACTGAAATATATACTGTAATAAAAGAAGAAACAGAGGGAAACATCATAGAATACCACCACACAGAAATAAAAGACAAAAACAAAATGGCAAAGAAACAATGGAGACACAGACTTACCAGAAAACTAAAGATAGAATGGCAGGAAATCCTCACATATCAATACTCACCCTAAATGTAAATGGACTGAACTCACCAATAAAAAGGCACAGAGTAGCAGATTGGATCAAAAAACTAAACCCATCCATATGCTGTCTCCAAGAGACACATCTCAGCTACAAGGACAAGCATAGACTGAAAGTGAAAGGGTAGAAATTGACACTCCAAGCAAATGGTACCCAGAGAAAATCAGGTGTAGCCATACTGATATCAGATGAAACAGACTTCAGGGTGAAAAAGATAACAAGAGACAAAGATGGACATTTCATAATGGTAAAGGGGACTATACAACAAGAGACATAACAGTCATCAATATTTATGCCCCCAATCAGGGTGCACCGAAATATACCAAGCAACTACTAACAGAACTAAAGGGAGAAATTGACCAAAACACAATTATACTAGGGGACTTAAATACATCGTTGACGGCTATGGATAGAGCATCCAAACAGAAAATAAATAACGAAATAGCAGCCCTAAATGATACATTAGATGAAATGGACATAATTAACATATATAGAGCACTTCATCCTAAAACATCAGACTATACATTTTTTTCCAGTGTACATGGAACATTCTCAAGGATAGACCATATATCGGGACATAAAATCAGCCTCAGCAAATTTAAGAAGATTGAAATCATACCAAGCATATTCTCTGATCACAAGGCTTTGAAATTGGATATCAACTGCAAAAAGAAAGGAAAAAACACAAATACATGGAAATTAAACAACATACTTTTAAAGAACGACTGAATCAAAGAAGAAATTAGAGGAGATATCAAAAGATACATGAAAACAAATGACAATGAAAATACACCCTACCAAAATTTTTGGGATGCAGCAAAAGCAGTTTTAAGAGGAAAATTTATATTATTACAGGCCTATCTCAAGAAACAAGAAAAATCCCAAATAAATTACCTCATGTTACACCTTAAAAAACTAGAAGAAGAAGAACAAGTGAAACTCAAGGTCAGCAGAAGAAAGGAAATAACAAAAATCAGAGCAGAACTAAATGAAATAGAGAACAAAAAGACAATAGAAAAAATTAATGTGACAAAGAGCTGGTTCTTTGAAAAGATTAACAAAATTGACAAACCCTTGGCTAGACTCACTAAGATAAAAAGAGAGAAGGCACTAATTAACAAAATCAGAAATGAAAGTGGGGACACCACAGACACCACAGAAACACAAAGGATCATCCAAGAATACTATGAAGGACTATATGCCACCAAATTCAATAACCTAGAAGAAAGGGACAATTTCTTAGAAATATATAGCCTTCCTAGGTTGAAGCATGAAGAACTGGAAAATCTAAACAGACCGATCACCAGTAAAGAAATTGAATCAGTCATCCAAAACCTTCCCAAAAGCAAAAGTCCAGGACCAGATGGCTTCGCTAGTGAATTCTACCAAACTTTCAAAGAGGATCTAATACGAATCCTGCTCAAACAATTCCAAAAAATTGAAGAAGAGACAGTACTCCCTAACTCATTTTATGAGGCCAACATTACCCTGACACCAAAACCTGGTAAAGACAACACACACAAAAAAAAAACTACAGACCAATATCTCTGATGAATACAGATGCAAAAAACCTAAACAAAATTCTAGCAAATCGAATACAACAATGCATCAAAAAGATTATTCATCACGACCAAGTGGGGTTCATCCCCAGGGCACAAGGATGGTTCAACATCTGCAAATCCATAAATGTGATACATCACATAAACAAAATAAAGGACAAAAATCATATGATTATATCAATTGATGCAGAAAAAGCATTTGACAAGATACAACATCCATTTATGATTAAAACTCTTAACAAAATAGGTATAGAAGGAAAATACCTTAACATAATAAAGGCCATATATGACAAACCCTCAGCTAATTTTATAATTAATGGTGAAAAACTGAAGCCCCTTTGCTCTACGTTCAGGAACACGACAGGGCTGTCCCCTATCATCTCTGCTTTTCAACATAGCGTTGGAAGTCCTTGCCAGAGCATTCAGGCAAGAGAAAGAAATAAAAGGCATCCAAATTGGGAATGAAGAAGTTAAATTATCACTCTGTGCAGATGATATGATACTATATATAGAAAACCCTAAAGACTCCACCAAAAAGCTATTAAAAACAATCAACGAATACTGTAAAGTTGCTGGCTACAAAATCAACGTACAGAAGTCCATTGCATTCCTATATACTAACAATGAAATCTCAGAAAAAGAAATACAAAAAACAATTCATTTTGCAATTGCAGCAAAAAGAATAATTTACCTAGTAATAAACGTAACCAAGATGTGAAGGACCTATATGATGAAAACTATAAGACATTTTTGAAAGAAATTGAAGAAAACACAAAAAAATGGAAAGACATTCCGTGCTCATGTATTGGAAGAATCAACATAGTTAAAATGGCCATATTACTCAAAGCAATATACAGATTTAATGCAATCCCCATCAAAATCCCAATGGCATTTTTTAAAGAAATAGAACAAAAAAATCATCAGATTTGTTTGGAACCACACAAGACCCCGAATAACCAAAGCAATCTTAAGAAAAAAGAACAATGCTGGAGGTATCACACTCCCTGACTTTAGCTTGTACTACAGGACTACAATAATCAAAACAGCATGGTATTGTCAGAAAAACAGATGCATAGACCAATGGAATAGAATTGAGAACCCAGAAATAAAACCACATAAATATGGACAGATAATTTTTGACAAAGAAGCTAAAAACATACAACGGAGGAAAGACAGCCTCTTCAATAAATGGTGCTGCGAGAATTGGATAGCCACGTGAAAAAGAATGAAACTGGACTGCTATCTGTTCACCATGTACCAAAATTAATTCAAAATGGATCAAAGAGTTAAGCATAAGACCTGACACAATAAACTGCATAGAAGAAAACATAGGTACTAAACTTATGGACCTTGGGTTCAAAGAGCATTTTATGAATTTGACTCCAAAGGCAATGGAAGTAAAAGCTAAAATAAACAAATGGGACTACATGAAACTTAAAAGCTTCTGCACAGCAAAAAAAAAAAAAAAAACATCAACAAAGAGGCAACCAACTGAATGGGAGATTTTTGCAAACAGTGCCTCCGATAAGGGGCTAATATCCAAAATATACAAGGAACCCATGAAACTCAACAACAAAAAAACAAACAACCCAATTGAAAAATGGGCAGAGGACCTGAAGAGACATTTCTCCAAAGAGGACATACAAATGGCAACTAGACATATGAAAAAATGCTCAACATCACTGATCACCAGAGAAATGCAAATCAAAACCACAATGAGATATCACCTCACCCCAGTTAGAATGGCTATCATCAACAAGACAAATAGTAACAAGTGTTGGAGAGGCTGTGGAGAAAAAGGAACCCTCATACACTGGTGGTGGGAATGCAGACTGGTGCAGCCATTATGGAAGGCAGTGTGGAGGTTCCTCAAAAAATTACGAATAGAATTACCATATGACCCAGCAATCCCTCTCCTGGGTATCTACCCAAAAAATATGAAAACATTTATACATAAAGACACGTGTGCTCCAATATTCATTGCAGCTTTATTTACGGTGGCCAAGACATGGAAACAACCAAAATGTCCTTCGATAGATGAATGGATAAAGACATTGTGGTAAATGTACACAATGGAATACTATTCAGCGGTAAGAAAAGATGAAATAGGACCATTTGTGACAACATGGATGCATCTTGAAATTATAATGCTAAATGAAATAAGTCAGACAGAAAAAGCAGAGACCCATATGATTTCACTGATATGTGGTATATGAACCAAAAACAAGAAAATAACAAGACAAACAAAGGAGAAACAAAAGCTCAAAGACAGACAATAGTTTAGTGGTTACCAGAGGGTAAGGGGGGGTGGGGGATGGGAGATGAGGGTAAGGGGGATGAAACATATGGTGATGGAAGAGGAACTGACTCTGGGTGGTGAACACACAATGGGATTTATAGATGATGTAATACAGAATTGTACACCTGAAATCTATGTAATTTTACTTACAATTGTCACCCCAATAAATTTAAAAAAAAGACTCTTTGTCTTGCCTATCTGCTGTGCAGGGAGTCCTTTGTGGAGTTACAGTTTTTCTATTTGTTGTAAATTCCAGGGGAGATTCCCGAGGCTCACCTCATGCAGCCATTTTGATGAGCGCAGTATTTGTATAAATCAAAATAATCATGTTTTCTCTAAAGGAAATCTTAGTAGTTATTAAGTACCTACAAATTGCCCTGTTCTATGCTAGATACCTTGAAAGAAAGAAAAAAATTTTCATTATATTTAATTATGGAAGGTGTGCTCTGAAAAGGGTACAGAAAAATTGTGATGAAAATTGAGAGTAAGAAATAATGTAGAATGATTTAGAGAATAGACCATGTTTGACCTACAGGAGAAAGATTATTTTGTTTTATTAGTTTCAGGTGTACAAAACAATGTAATCGACATTTACTCCCCTCACAAAATGATAACCTCCATCTGCTACCCATCTGATATCCTGTATAGCTGTTATAATTCCATTGACTATATTCCCTATGCTGTACTCCACATCCAGTGAGTGTGTGTGTGTGTGTGTGTGTGTGTGTGTGTGTGTGTGTGTGTGTATGTGTTTGTGTATTTATGGTTGACATTCCATATTGTTTCATTTCAGCGTCAGGTGTACACTGCAGTGGTCAGACATCTACACAGTCTATGAAGTGGTCTCCTTAGTAAGTCCAGTGTCCATCTGATGCCCTACATAATCTTTACACCATTACTGATTATATTCCTTAAACTGTATTTACATCCCCATGACAATATTGTGACTACTAATTTGTGCTTTCTAATCCTTTTACTTTCTTCCCCACACCCCCTCCCATCTAGCAACCATCAGTTGTTTTTTTCCCCCTCAATCTCAGAGTCTATTTTTGTTTTGTTTGTTTGTTTATTCCGTTCCTTAGATTCCACATATTAAACATTTTTAAAGATACCTAAGAGTCATCATATGCAAAATGGATTGGATTTTTTATTGGCTGCAAAGATTAGAATTAGTGTTGCTGCAAATGTAAATATGTTTCTATTCCATGTTAGGAAGGTTGTTACATCTCCCATTGGGGCAAACAAATAAGCTTAATCTGGAAAATTATTTGATATGCGTACTCTCAGGTAGTTTGTACTATGTTCACAAACTAACTGATAGTATGCGTACCAAATAATTGGAGAGATTGGCATGGATTCATCTGTGGGATTGGGATGATGTATTGCAAACCAACAATTGAATTGATAATCAAATTTATAAATTGGAAATCGTTAAAGAAACCTAATAAACTATGTGATGATGCTTTATAAGTATATAGGACAAGTTCCTAAAAATTAAATGAGAAAGCATTAATTTTAATTTTCCTATATCCCAGTGGTCACTGAGGAGGGAAAGCTGCTAACAGTATACTCCTAAATTAAGCTCAAGAGAAGGCCCTACCATAAGCAATTTGCTGATCTCCATGAGGGTTATGGCACATCACCGAGTTGGAGAGTGTGGTGTTACAATGAAGATGACTGGATTTTGCCTGTGTATAGAAGGGATAAGGATGCATAAAAGGGGTACAATGGATATTTCTCATACTTTTAAAAATCTTTGACATTCTGAGTCTCACTTAGCCAAGGGGAAGCCAGGAATGATGTATCCTCAGACTGTCTTGAAATTAGAGCATTCAGATTATGAAATTCTCAAATGAGAATTAAATTCAGAAATGACTATTTTTAGGTGGTAGCCATGATCTTCTGAGAAGGTTAATGGAAACGCATGAGTTTCTTTGTGGGTTGCAATAGTATAGCTTCTGGCAACTTTCTGAGTGTCTTAGGTACTGATTGGCACCGGCAAAAGTGTTTTTACCAGTGAAGTCCATTTTAATGTTGTTTTGTATTTTTCCTAGCATCAAAGTTTGGTTTGCAGAAATATTGAAGTTCTGTGACCTCCATAATAGGAATTTCCTTTTCAAGAAAGTGTTTCAGTACAGTGAAGTGTTTCAGAGCGTGATTCTCTTTCGTGAAGATTCTTGTTGTGTTTAGGATGCTGGAACCACTTCAGGACAGACAGATGATGATTAAAGCAACAGACTGATCTTGGGCCTGATTTCAGAGATGTGGTTCTTGTATGAATAATGTTAGCATAACATCTATATCACGATTGAGTATTTATGTGTTTCCATCACAAGTTCTGGAAATATGCACAGCCTCTCTTCAAGGAGGAGAAACAAGGAAACAAAAGGTGTGTGTGTGGGGGGGGGGGCTACCTGGTAGATAAGGATATAAGCATGAAGTACAACTATATGTAAAATACCAACTACAATGTTATATGCCAGTGACAAAAGAGATAATCCTAAAATAGAACCAGTCTCCAGACTGCCATCTTACAATGGTCAAAATGAGGCTTGGAGAACAAAATGTAGCAGCCAAGAAAAAAAATAATATAACACCTCCTCTCCTCACAGAATCTCCACTTTGCTCCAGATGTCTGTCAAAGTGATCCGAATAATTTCTCTTCCAACACTACAACTCCATTTTTCCTCCACCGAGACAGCTCCCTTTCTCGGAGCTGAATACATGTAATGAGCTGTGGCTGCTCTCCATCTCCCCTCTTCAACCTATTGTTGATATGCTGCTCTTGACTACTCCCTAGCCACATCCAGCTAGGTCTTTAAGGGAACTATACTTCTTTAAGTGCTTTTGCTGGTCCTTTCTGAAGGTCATCAGATATTGTCCCTAGCTTATTGATTCAGATAGTATTTCCAGTCACTCAGTGAGGCATTGCAAGTAAATGCTTTCATTTGACTATAAAGGGCCCTTAGGTCATCTATCTGTCTATCTATCTATCTATCTATCTATCTATCTATCTATCTATCTATCTATCATCTATCTATTCATCCATCCATCTATCAGGAGTAGGGCTAAGTGTGGATAGTAAGGTTGTGGAGATTGTGGTTAATGGAGATAACTGTTAATACTAGAACTGCAATTTATTTAAAAATAAGGTCCCGAGAAAACTCCAAGCTCATCATCTACTTTATTATTTGTCGTAGCTTATAGCCCTTGCTTCCACATTTATAGTATGGATGGAAAGTTGCTTCAGGTTATTGCAAAAACAATAAAGTTTGGATGATTAAAACGGGTAAGCTATGTAATTTATTGTGAAAGTCATAGAAAAGAAGTTAAAGAAAGGCAATATATTCAAAATGGTTGCTGTAACAATTCATTATAATAATTTAATTATGATATATGCTTTTCATAATTATGTAAAGATAATATGCAAGATATGTAATTGTGATATTCATTTGAATTTTTCCATCATGCATTTTTTTCTCTCATGACATTTCCACTGTGAATCCAAGGAAATAGCCAAGGCATTTGTATCTCAGGGGTATTGAGTCAAGTTTAGAAACAAAAGTTCTTCCTGAAACCTGGAAGAAGAAATCATACAAGGTTTGAAAAGCACTGAAAACTTACCTGCTATTGAACTGTTTGACATAATTTCCCAGGACGCATGGGTCCCAGAATACTGAATGCCATCAAATATAAGAAATAGTTATTTGTGGCTAACATCTGTACAGATTTGTTCTCATATTCAAAACGCATGTTCATATGCATTATATAATTTAATCTATGCCACAACTCTGTCAGGTAAGCTTTATATTATTATCCTCATTTTACTATAAAAGATTTGATGTTCAGAAGGTTTAATTATCTTGCTAATAGAATGAAATTAGGTTGTAATCAACAATGATTTTAAAGTATGTCTCCTGACTCCAAATCATAGGCATTGTTCCGTGCACAGATTTAGTAAAATTATATTAAATTACAGGAAGGTCTTGCAAGAAATAAGAATGATGTGTTGGAATTTTTTCATGCATTTTAAATAGGACTAACCTTTCCCAACCTTACAGCATACAGAAATTTGCATTTTCAGAGAAAATGGTTTTGTTTCTTATGAATTGATTGCTGATCCATAAATTCCAAAACAAAATATGCAATTAAAGCATTAAAAAAACTGCTTGAAATTTACTTCATTTTCCTCATAGAATTATAGTGAAAGTACTTGTTAATTTTGCTTGGTTAATTTTGCATTAGTAAAATTGACTTTCAGTGTTTATGGAATAATATTTTAAATGACAGACGTTGGCAGGAACACAGTCTACTCTCTTGATAACATTGAAGAAGGCACTTTCATCTTTATATTTAGTCGGAAACCTCTAGTGGGATGAAATTTACAAAATGGTTGCTTTATGACTTTGCAAAATGACATTAACCTTTCATGATTCTGAAAGCCAACATCTTAGATGGTGATTCCTTTCCTTTAAAAGGCTCAATGGGATACAGTGTTAACTGTATAATGGTTGAAATTAAGGAAAGCTCACATTAAAATTCTGGAATCCATTGAAAAATAGTAACAATCCTAAAACATTTCTCCTTCCTAGGGAAATGCACCACATGTCCTCTAAAACATAGGCTGAACCAAAAACATTAAGAGAGCAATTAAAATGTTGTCCCACGGTGCTGATATATCAGTTCACATATGGCATTACTCACCTGCAACAGTTTTTCATTTTATTTTACTGGGTTTCTTTAATAAAACCAGTTATTTATTTATTGTTTTGGTGGTTTGTAAAGGTCAAAATAATATTCATTTAAAATAATAAAAAATGGCATACTTTTAGGTAAAATGTTGATTATGTTCAAGATCAGTATTTTATATCAATTTTTATTAATATGTAATCCCTGAAAATCTATTTTTTGCTTTGTTGAAAGTATTCAAGTGGTTCACAGAAGGAAATTAGTTATAGGCAGGGGAATGAAGTAAGAGAATTAATAACTAGTGTCATATGATCTCTGTAGCACATATGGTAACAAAACAATTTTCACATGATAATCAGATGATATATTTGTTTATGATTACCCTTGGATGTACCATATATCAACTTCTATTTTTCCCTATGGCTTGGACTTTTTGAATTGAGCTTTGGAGGCCATATTGAAATAAAATAAAATAATATAGCATATTGGTTAAAAATGTGAGCTCTGAAATACTAGTTTCAAACACTGGTTCCAAGTCCTACCATCAGTATGCTCACAAGCAACTTATGTAACTCTGTAGTCTTTAACTTCCTCATATATTTAAGGAATTCATAGAATTTAACTCAGAGAATTTTGTTGACACTGTGTTGTGTGTGTGTGTGTGTGTATGAGGGTTAAATAGAATGAATCATATAGAAAAACATTTGACACATAGTAACACTGAATAAAAAATTAGCCTATTTTGTCATCATTATCATTATCATCGTCATCATCACCATCATCATCTTTGCCTCCTTATGGATAATGTTCCCAAGAGACAGTGTAGTTATAAGTATTACTCACTCCTTTGAGTAACAACTGTAAATAAGAACATTCCTCAGTAAATTTATGAAGTCAGATGTTTGAAAATTTTATGTCATTAAATCTTTTTAACATTTATAATCACATTGAGTATTTTTAGTCTTTCTGTCTTTTAAAATGTAATAAATATTAATTTCTATCCTTTAGTATTCAGTTATTTGATTGAAACTCTCAAGTGATGCCCAAGTTAAATGCTTTCTCTATAATCACATTCCAGTTTTAATCTGTGCAAATCTTTGTATATCATTCTACATTGTTTGCTTGTATTAAAATGAATAATTAATTAGTTTCTTAGAATTACTAGGAATAAACTCCAACTGTTTCTTATTTCGAAACTAATGTTATTGATGTTTTTATTTATTTTTATTGTCACATAACAGATATGACATCTATAAAATAGGTTTTCTATTACAAAGCTATCGAACTTAAAAAAAATCCCACTAGTAAGTCTTTATCTAATAAAATTCAGTAGGGTAATGCCATATCTCCTTATTTAGGACTTTTTCTAACTCATTTGTCTCTGCTAGTCACTGGTGTTTTCCAAGACTCCAATTTTATATCCTATCTCTTGCTTTACATGTCCTAATTTATTCAACTCTGAAGCCATAGTCTTATTCATACAAGCTCTTCTTTTTTAATAACTAACATAGTAAGTTGACTAACACCCTAACTCAAGTCCTAGAACAAATACCACTGGAGATTAGAAACCTAGAAATATATTTACTCAACTACTGATGCCTGGAAGTTTTCTAAGTGTGCCCATTGTTCTCATCGCCTTATTTTTCTAGCTATTATAAACCTATAATTTGTGAATTTAAAAAAATATATCCTGACTATCTGTTTTCCTTTGTATCATGGTAAGTGATATTTATCCACTTACTCAAAAGTACCTTGTGTCAAAAAAACTACTGAAAGATTTAACTCTCAGTAGACTGAATTGATATTCAGAAGTATTAGTGAGAGGATAAGAAAGTAAATGCCAGGGGGGCTTAGGACCTGGTCAAATGTGCCCAATAAATCACACATTATAGATCTGGGTAATAAATAATTTTGACAATAAACTGTGGGAAGTTTTAGCCTTCTTTTCTTAAAAAGGTGCTCAGTATCTATATACAGAAGATGTGTATATCACAAGTAAAAACAAATTGGAGTTATAGAGACGAGTCGGCTTTGACAGACTGGAAAAAGATTTTCAACAAGAGTGAGTTTCTTTGAGTCATTTGAAAATAAGTTGTCTAGGGAAGATGTGTTGGTGTCGGAGCAAAAGAAGCGAGAGAGGAAAATAGAGGATAATTTGTTGGAGTGTATTGTATGTTCCATATCCTTTCTGGCAAAAGGATAAGTTCAAACATATTTGTTAAAGAAATAAATTATTATGAATAAAGCTAGAAGCATCTGTGACTACCTTTGGATGATGATCATATAAATTTAGAATATCGCACTATGAAGGGTAGTTATTTTCTCAGGATGTATTTGTTAATCTAAAACCTATACAGAGAAGACAGTACATGCTGAAAATCAATAAGGTTTAGACTTCTAAAAATGTTGGCATCTGTCAATCTGAAATAGCATTAGGAAAGCTCTTAATTAATTGTGATACAGTTTTATATTACTCATCTTACATACATGAGCTTCCACCGGTTCGTTTAAATAATTTTTAAGCTCAAATGAGTTGTATTTGACATACAATACACTATCTAATGTTGAAGAATAAAATTTGGTATTTTGACATAATTCATGTAATTATCATCATAATTAAAATGATAGAACATACCCATCATCCCCAAAAGTTTCCTCATAACTCTTTGTAATCCTTCTTTTTCACCTGCCCCGACTCCCCATCCTATCTCCAGATATCTACTAAAAGTGCTTTCTGTGACTGTAAGATTGGATTGTGTTTTCTAACATTTGTATAAATGAAATCATACAGTGTATAAATGAAATCATACCTCGCAAAACAAGTGGCACCATTAAATCGACCCACTTCCTCCTTATAACTTCTTGTGTGCACCAGGCTTTTTCACTTTCAAGAATATAAATGCCTGAAACACGTTCAACCTTATCTTTCTTGCACTTAGTGATGATTAGAGGTGGGGCTTTCTTTCCATCCAGACGAATTGCCAAAATACAGGTAACAGTGGAGGGAATGTAGATTGATAAGGCACCCCTCTGATCAACTGTTGTTTGAGATCCTTGGCCCGTAAACACTGCAGTTTCATCCATAGCAATAATGTTGGAGAGTTGGTATTTAGAAAAGTCGATGCCATCAACAAAGGACTTGAATGAAAGTGCACGTTTAATAACTTTAGTATCTTCCAGCTTGAACAGTGTTGTCGATCTTAGAGACAGTTCATATTGCTGAAGGAAGCCATCCAACTAGTGTGATGCTTTGAATTCTTCTGGGGATATTTCTAACTGTGGCCATTGTAAGGGCAAATGCTTGAATATCAGCCCTGTGCACAAGCAAAGCCTTTGGTCTCCTGTCAGCAATCCATTCACAGATGATGTCTTCCAGCTCAGGAAATAATTGTTGCCAACCTGATCCACACTTGCACTTCTTAGCATTTTCATCATCCGCCTGTTGACTGAGGTTATTGTACTCTGCTCGCCATTTTCAGACCATTCGGATATCCAACTTCTCTTTGCAGAAAGCCGTAAGATTCTTGCCCCGGGAGTCCTCCATGATTCCTTTCTTGTACTTAACAGAATAGCTCTTTTTTTTTGCACTGATTTTGTCTGGGGGTCAAAATATTATCCCCTTTAAATCTACCATTAAATCAAGTGTTAATTGAAGACTCATGAGACAGGAGTGGCAACAAAAACGATGACAGTTAAGAATGATTGTCCACATAAAAGCGATGAAAAATTGCAGGCACCAAAATTCAAAAACGTTTCTTTATTTCACACGAGTGCATTAAGTACATCCGTTACAATACACGATGTATTGAATTATGAAGATTCATAATAGACACAACCACGTCCGTTTGTTATCAAGTGCGCACATTATTCGAGTGTTGTGTCTGTATTACGATTGATCACTCAGCAATAAGTCTCGAGTTCATCCATTTACATAGGCATTTACTTCTTGTCCAAAGGCACCCAGTTGGGTATTTACAAATACTTAATTTATATTATCATTTATTTTAAGTATTAATGTCACTAATATTATTTATTTATATTATATATTGTTATTATTTTATAATTTAATACGTCCATCACATGTTGCAATGGACGTACTAAATACGTCCGTCTGACTGACGCTCTTAACTGGGGCTTAGTTTTGGGGTAGGGCTTATATTACAACCATCCTGAAAAATCATGCTAGGGCTTATTTTCTGGTTAGGTCTTATTTTCGGGGGAATATTGTAGCAATCCCTCCTCTGGGTATCTATGTAAGAACATTTTTCTTAAATAAAGTTCATGTGAGAAGCTCTTTCTACTGTAATCTGTTATTATTCTATAGTATTGTTGATGTGGTATAGTGTGGCAGGAGTAGAATTTTTCTATAAGCTTATGATTAAAATTTCAGTCTTTTAACAGGGCTGTGCCCTATGGTGGGACCTTCACAAGTATTTTCTAGCTTCCTTCAGTGAGACAGGAAGGCTAGACCCCATTGGAGTTGGGTAACTGATCTTTCCCTAGCTCTAATAAGGCTTTGGCAAAGCCTTCCCTACTGCAAACATGCCCCTGTTATGGAGAATACTTTGGTTGTATCTCAAAATGGTTACTTTTCTCTTCCCCTGGGAGAAACATGGAGGTATTTTTCTTGATTCTCCATGGTGAGACTCTCTGGGTTTCCTGCAGATAAAATTCATAAAAATATGCCTCTCTCAAGACCATGGACCAAGGTGTTTCTCACTCTTGTGCTAGTCCACATCCAGGCTTCAACAAGTTTTCAAAATGAATCATTTAAGTATTCTTTCCTGTTTATGCTTCCTTCCCCGCCCTCCCCCCCCAAGGCTTTTGGTCAAGGTAAGCTGATCTCAGCTGTGATTCTCTGTATTCCCTATTTCTCCAGGGTTTCTCCATTTTTCCCTGTGACTTCAGTTCTCTGATGGGTCCAAGAAAAGGTGTTGATTTTCAGTTTGTTCAGAGTTTTTTTTAGTGTAAGGGTGGGACTGATAACTTACAAGCCCTTTGCGTGTTACAGCTATAACCAGAAGTCTGCTTAACTCTGTATGAAATGGCTAAGCTGTTTCAAAAATGGCTGTAAAACTTCATATTCCCGTCACCAGTATTTGAGAACCCGGTTCCTCCCAATCCTTAGCAAAAATTAGTATGGTCAGTATAGTGGTGTCTTATGGATTATTATTATTTAATGTTTCCTTGTTCATCATTTTATCATTTGTATTTCATGAATTTCCCTGAACCAATACTACCAAGTAAATTACATCCCCTAATTCTTTCATGCAGTCTATGCTGAAATAACTCACTTGTGGTGCACATATTATTTTAGGTGTTATTTGTTTCTTTGTTGAATTTGTGTTTTGTTTTACCCAAAGCATATGTCATAGCCCCAGTCAAAGTCTAAGCTCCTCAGAGAAAGTATCATTATTGTTTCTTATTTGCCACTCTACTTGGTTTAGCATGGACTGAGATAAACTAGTACCTGTTTTAAAAGTGCTTTAAGCAATTAAATTTAAATGGTACAGGTGCTTGACTGTCTGTAAGAATTTTTGTTATGTATTGAGAAAAAGGTTCCCACCACTGCCAACAACAAAAATTCTATTGTAGTGAACATTTTTGCAACTTGAAAGGAATAAATTATTAATGTAGTGCTTCTAGAGCGATCCCAGCATGATTTTCTTTTTGTAATCTCTGGATGAGAAATATTCATGCCAATTGCACCATTGATGTAGTAGGAAAGTTAAAAGGTTTTAGGCCCTAGTTATAAAAAGAAATTAAAAGATAAATATGCCAACCCACGCCAGCAATCCATAAAATCTTATTCATTGTTTTCACTAACCAGCGGTCAGTCTATTTCTAACGAATGGCTTAAGATATTTATAAGGTACCTTTTAAAACCACAAAACCAAGCTAACAGAAACACATTTCAATGTTTTATATATTTATTTAACACAGTAATGGTTTGAAAGACAAACACCCTTGGTAGGAGAAAAGATTGCTGTTGGAAATATAATTTAAATTACTTTTCCTTTTGTAAATTTAAAGCAATTTGATTAGATTTATGGACAGAAAGAGTTAAAAGAAAATAATAAAAGATATAAAGCTGAAAGTCTTCATATTTTTACTAAGTAAGTATTAGAAATGTGATAATAAACTTATAAGATTAGTTGCATTAATTCCATAATAAATTGTTTTATAATAAGAATATTCTGCTTCATCATAATAGGGAACAAAGTTTTCCATTTCATAATTTCAAAGAATTTAGTGAATCATCCTATAATACACTGCTCAGAAATAATAATAGTATTAATAACAGCTAAACTTTATTGAGCACCTACCTTGTACTGGGCACTATGCTAAGCAAATACTTACAAACATTATTTAGTTCTCAACCCTATGAACCAGGTACTAGTAATACCCCTATTTTACAAATGACACACCGAAATTCAGAGATAATAAATAACTTGTCTATGTTTTCAGTCATGAAATGGCAACAAATCATTCTGATCCTGATTTGTACCCTTAGTCACTACACTTTGTTCCAAATGATCCATCCAGAATTTGACATTTCACAGTCAGGCCTCAACACACTTAGGAAATTTCTGTTCTGCTATTATACACACAGACTATTTCTGCTCATCTTCCCCTAGACTTCCTACGTGTATTAGCACTTTTTGGAAAAGATGAAGATAATGGAAAATATTTACTTCAGGGAAACAAATAGTGAGGAATTATATAAATGTTATAAATAAAGGAGACCAAATACGATAAAGGAAAGGATACCAGAGTCAGTTGACTTCACTAGAGAAACAATGAAAAACAGAAGACATTAGAATTATGTCTTCGAAGTCCTAAAAGTGTAATTTAGTGTATTATACTCAGTGAAACCATCTTCAATAAATAATTAAAAGTTAAAAAAATGATTTCTAACACTATGTTAATCTAAATCATTGGAAAACCCTCCTTGATAAGAAATTGAGTGAAATCACTGGGGTCCCAAAAAGAAAAAAAAGAATTAAAATGCTGTCACTTCTCTGGGAGGAAATTTTTCATTTATATTAAGTTAGGGAATTGGGTTGTATTGCTGGCATGCTGACACGAAGCAAGGCCCTGTGTCCTTTCACATGAGACTGAAACTGAGACCCTCATTTGAAGCCCAGAATCTGAAACAAATGAGTGGACGCATAGAAAATTAAAGAAAGAAATAATTCACTAAGAAGAAAACACAACAATGAAGGTGCTCTGACTCAGCTAGAGGATGTGTGGTCTTGAGCTCTCTCTCTCTCTCTCTCTCTCTCTCTCTCTCTCTCTCTCTCTCTCTCTCTCTCTCTCTCGTGCTTTTAGTACAAGGTACCTAAGTGTAATTTTCTTTGCATTTATGCTGCCTGGGTTCTGAATCTTTTGCCCATTAACTTTAATCATCTTCCATAAATTTTCAGCTATTATCTTTTCAAATACTAGTGTTTACCCATTACATTTTTACCTCCGGGTTTCCATTGCACTTATACTAGAATCTGTTATTATATCCCGCGTTTCCTACATTCCTTTTTATTTGTATTTTCCATCCCTTTTTCTCTCTTTGCTTTAGCCTGGAAATTTTTTCTGCTAGCCTCATTTCCAACTCAGTAATTGTCTTCTCATATTTGTTGAAATCTACCTATTGAGTTGTTAATTTCAGTTAATACATTTTTTTAATTTTTGTAATTTCTTTTTGCAATATAAACTAGGGTGCCAAAAAAAATGTATACAAGTGGACACTTTGGTCAACGTTGCTCAAGCAGTAGTTGGCCCTAATCAGAATTGTCTAGATGCTGATGGGAACTACTTTGAGCACCTTTTGTAATTGCAGAAATCAAATGTGACTTGTATTCATCTTTTGTTATTGGTATATATTGAATATTACAATTTTAATAGATTTTCCTTTCTTAAAATGTGCATACATTTTTTTTTTGCCACCTTCTGTATTTTTAGTGCCCAAGTCTCTGCTAAAATTGTCAACTTCATCTTTTTATTCCTTGAACAAATTACAAATTAATCAAAATTCAGACCCAGACCCATTATTCCCAAATAATGTTATTAAACATTGATCTACAACAGAAACTGGAGCTAGACTGTGTTATGAGCACCAAGCACAACTGTTATTTCTGAACAGTATAAAAGGACCTATTAGGTTGGTGCAAAAGTAATTGCAGTTTTTGCAATTATTTTTAACCTTTTAAACCACAATGACTTTTGCACCCACCTAATATTACCATTAACTCTATTACTTGTAAGGATGTATCATAGAAAGCAACGTAGCAACACTCTAGTCAGGAAAGGAGAAAGGGAAATTTTATTTGTAGGAATGATCACGTTAAGTACATGAAGGTACGTACTACACAAATCATGACATTTCAGACAAGGAGTCATGGAATTTCTCCTGTTCACAACAGGGAGGATTAAAAGTCCCATTGGAGCTAGAAGGACTTCGGTCATGGGACAGCAATCCCAGCTTTCAGTCATGTATGGATATCAAATAACTGGCTTAATGAAGCTCTCAGAGTAGTAGCAGAGCATCCCCTTGTCCTTACCTTTGTGGGATAAAGGAGAGATCCGCAATAGGAAGCAGTCATTCCTTGAAATGAGACCTAATCCATTACCTCTACAGTACTGATAATGACCAAACAGGAGTGAAAGAATTTTATATCTCCAATATGGTTTTGCCTTGATCAGAAACATAATAGAGAATGTATTTTCCTAAAAATTAGGGGAGGGAAAAATATCAATAGAGTAGAAATTTTAGTCAATATTTTTTTTTTTATTATTAGGCTATAACCACAAGTTAAAAGAACAACTTATTTTAGTATGTTTTTATTTAAAAAAACATTTGATGAGAATAATATAGAATACTTATTTTATTTCTAATTTTTTTTGACTCAATGGCTTTACATTTCTGGTTCAGTTCAAAATTCTTAAAGATCTAAAAGTTTCTATGGCAAAAAATAGTTATCTTAATATCTTTCTAACATTTCTTCCAAAAAGCTTAATTTTGTGTTCATATTTGCATACTTTCTTTAGATAAATATTATTTTCATGACATTTGCCTGAAGGGATATTGTGTTCAATCTCTAAGGAATCTTGAAAGAAAGAATGTCAAAATACTGAATAAAATCTGTCACTGTGAATGTGTTTGAAAATGGTGTTGACTATAAATATACAGAAAATTGACACTGAATAATTCTCCCTAGCTAATAATTTTCTAACAAAGATAATAGCATGGCAAGATCCATATTTTGAATCCAAATCCACATTAAGAACATTGTCTTTATTGTAATTAAATTTGACCTGTTGAAATATGGAATAGAACAATACTTAATTTGTCACTATAACACATCTTTTGAGCTATACTAACTTTGAAAATGATATGTTTTGTAGGAGATAAATGACAAGATTTGTTTTCATGTTACTTAATACACTGAGCTTTAAATGAACTACTTTATAATGGTCATAATTTAATCCTAGATATTCCTAAGTGTGTTGAGAGTTGTCAAGCGTGTCCAGTGATGGTTTGGGTTGACAGTGTAGGGTCTGCGGCAATCATAAAATGTTATCAATAAACATTAAGTTCCAAATGGGAGATTTTAGCATTAAGTTTTGCTCCAATTATGAAATGAAAGAAATATGAAAGGGAGATATGAAAGGTAGTGAAGAGTTCAAGAACTGAAAACTGACATAAAAGTTGACAAGTAGTATAACATATAAAAATACTGGAGAAAATTTTTTTTTTTTTTGTGGAAAAAAGTTTTGATAAGAAATTAGGAGTTAGTGATAAATATACCACATTCAGATGGAGATGGGTGGACCATTTCAAGTGCAGTGGAGGATTTGTCCAGAGGACTGGAATGAAAGGTTGTGTAATGCAATTAAGCAATATTATAAAGAGACTAAAATACCATAACAAAAAGTGGGCTTCCCTTTTAAGTAAGATGAATCATTGAAGTTTCCTTTTGACAGGTATCTAAATCCAATTCTCTTCACATTTGACAGAAAGAGGAGGTGGGGGGTGGATAGGGAGGGCAGGAGGAAGGAAGGGAGGGAAAAATTCATGCAGATCAATTATGAAAACAAATAAAGTAGTCCATAACTCATGCATGCAAATTGACTAGTAGACAAAACAAAAGGTTAAGTTACACAAATCTAGTAAAATCTAAACCACCACAGGGAATCAAGAGACATTGCTCCACTTAAAGTACAGAGGGAGATAATGGAAGCTTAGACATTGCTAACAAATGAAGTCCCCCCAAAGCCCTGGTACCTGGTAGATCAAAGCACTGACTGGCATGAAATCAAAAGGAAGGGTTTGAAAGTATACAGGGTCAGAGATAGCAGCCTCAGGAATGCATTTCTTAGGAAGATAAAGGCAGCAACTTGAAAAGAGGAGGTGCCCGTGGAGTTTTTAAGATAAGCAAATGAAAGAAAGAAGACATTAAATATTTTCCAGAAACAAGAAAAATCATAAAATCAGAACACACACCACCTCCCTCCTCCTACCCAAAAGAAGAACACCTGAATTTAAGAAGTTGACACAGACAATAGTTTACTGGTTACCAGAGGGTAAGGGGGGTGGGGGGTGGGAGATGAGGGTAAGGGGGATCAAATATATGGTGATGGAAGGAGAACTGACTCTGGGTGGTGAACACATAATGGGATTTATAGATGATGTAATACAGAATTGTACACCTGAAATCTGTGTAATTTTACTAACAATTGTCACCCCAATAAATTTTAAAAAATAAATTAAAAAAAAAAGAGAAAAAAAAAGAAGTTGAACTTTCACTACACCAATAAAAGCCAGTGCTCTTGAACAACAACAAAAAATTGTATCAATTTTTCTGCCAAAGTTCTTCACTCCTTCCTACGTATAACTGTTATTGATCATCCAGGAAAATGAAACATTTCAACAGCAGAAAATGACTGAAACGATCTATAAAAGATAGAAGATCTTAAACTTTTGTGCTTGCCATAGGCTCCTTTTCCAATAGGATGAATCCATGGACTCCATTTCAGAGAAAGGCTCTTATTCATAATGTAAAATACAGTTGACCCTTGAACAACACGGGTTTGGACTGCACAAGTCCACTTATGTGTGGATTTTTTAAATGAATACTGTTAATGTATTTTCTCTTCCTTATGATTTTCGTAATGACATTTGCTTTGATGTAGCTTACTTTATTATAATCATGCAGTAATTAATACCTATAACTTACAAAATATGTGTAAATTAACTATTTATGTTATATGGCTTCTGGTGAACAATAGGCTATTAGTAATTAAATTTTGGGGGGGTGGAGTCAAAAGTTATATGCACATTTTGCACTTTGCAGGGGTGGGTGCTCCTAACCCCCCATGTTGTACATGGTTTAACTGTATATAGGATTACCAAGGATAGAAAATAAAATTTTAAAAATTAATATTTATTAAATTTTAATAAAATAATTAGGTTGCTTCTTTGTTAGTCTATTAAATAATATCTAGCAATAATTATTTTAATGTTGACTATGAATGTATGTACGTAATATTATGAGATATGTGAAAAAACTAGAATGTGATATAAAAATACCTGTAGCTTCCACTGGAGACAAATTAACAAGAACTGCTAATGCTACTGTAGTTTGTTACTTTCATTTATAGCACAAGTTAATGCTAAATTTCAGTGAGAAATTAATAAAAAAATCTATTTATGCATGTTTACAGTCCGTATGTATGTGTGTGTGTGTTTGTGTGTGCATGCATGCTTACTACTTGTTTCTCCTACTCCTCACAAATAAAATGTTATTGGTAACGTAAGAGACGAGAGGATGGAAGTGTTCATCCACATATCATAAATGTATACCTTTTCCAATCTTAAACTTCTCCCTCCAAAGCACTACTGTGTGGTTCCAAATTTTTCAGTTGGAAATTCAATTAGAAAAGCAATGTAACTTTTAAAAGAACCTGTTAGAAACAGTTAAAATATAATTCAGAATATATTTGGTTTGCAATAATTAAAAAGTTGCATTTTTAAAAATCAAGTTATCAGGACTTATGATTACCTCCTTTCTGCTGTCATCTGAAATTAATTATACATCCATCCATCCATCCATCCATCCATCTATCCATCCATCCATCCATCCATCCATCCATCCATCCATCCATCCATCCATCCTCAATTCTATTATTGGTTTACTATGACCAAGAAAATGGGGGATAAGTAGACAAAATTGGGTACCTAAAATAGTGCAGGTGTGTGTGTGTATGTGTGTGTGTGTGCATACACACACGTACACACTATTATGGGAGCAAACAAAGAACAAAACAATGATATCAAATGGAAAGTTTGCAACTTTTACAATATTCTTTGAGTGCTTAAGCTGTTGATGTTTTCTCTCTGAAGAGTTTTTAGACAAGAGTAGAGGTATACATTTTTTGAATGCTGTAAGGGAGGTAACACCATAAAAAATTTTGTGGGTAAACTTGATTTTTTTCATCTTAATTTTCTTTTCATGAACCTATATCAGTGCTATGTAAGAGTACCCTCAGGGAAGTACTTATCATACTTATTAATATAAGGAAATTGAGAAGGCGAATGAGATCATATTGACTTTTTTTTATAAAGTTGTAATATTTAAAGCATTTTCTTATTCATGATCTTGTTATATATTCACAGATCTGTAAGGTTGGAAAGGGAGCTGCTATTAGCTTCTCTACCCAATTCTTCTACTCCATCTTGTTCAAAAGGACATGCCATTCAGGTTACAGAATAAGATACTTGACATGGACTAATTTGGTCATATTTTTCACTTTATAAGTAAAGACATTTTGCACAGTTCACGAAGCCCAAATTGAACTAGTATTTTCTCAAACTTTTTAACACGGTCTCAATCCAATGACTGTGATTGACACCTTAGTTTCTGTATTTAGTTCTAAATTTTCTCTGAGTTTAAAAGGTGTTTCATGATGAAGGAGATGGTTTTATCCCCCCAGAAGAAAGAGCTCTCCAGTCCAAGAAAAAATGTGCTTGTAATCTCTGGATATGCAGAAAATGCTAGGTTGATAGCTTATGACCACTGCGTGGTCAATTTTCCACTACTAATTTAAAGTCAGGAAAAAGGACCTGAGGATCATGTACTTTCAGGTGATTCTTTGTGAACCACAGATGGAGGTGTTTGTTACTTACCATTGACAATATGAATTCAGGTTACTTCAAGTCCACACTTTTAAAGAGAGTGCTGTTTTCGTCTTCAAATGGAATGCACTTGTACAAAATTATTTTGTAAACTCTTCAATTTTTTTCATCTGACTTTAGTGGGCAAATTGAGCAGACACTTCATTCACTCCCACCCCTACCAACACATTCTAATTGAAATTAATTACACACACACACACACACACACACACACACTCACACACACTCACACATACAACCCCTAACAAATAGTAGGTGATAACAAACAGCTGCTAAATAATAGGAAGGCAAACCGTCTTTCTCTTCCAGTGCCTTTTCTCCTAAACACGTCATTTCTGATATTGAGTTTCAGTGTTCTTTAATATACTCAAAGGACACATTTTGGTAATAATAGAAATTCAGTCTAGAATTTTTTATCCATGTAATACATGACTTATAAATCCTCCTCATCCAAATTCTTTATCCTAATTGCACATTATTTTTGCTTTAATACAAGGTCTTTTATCTGTTCTCTAGGATTCTTTACTAACCTTATAGTTATAATTGTCTAGCATTTCATAATAGTTTTCACAGCATCTCATGTTGATTCCTCAAATATAAAATTTATTATGGGAAAAAATTTTCAACAAGAGATAAAAACTAAAGGGAAAAAAACTGAATCTATACTTATGCAAATGTTGTTAGAAACATATATTACAATAATAAAATTTAATCAAGGAATAAAGGATGCCACTACTTAAAGTGTTAAATCTTTCATAAACCTTTAGCTGATGATTTTGCTAAATAAAATGTAATCTCAAAGACATTGGAACAATTTTCTTTATATATTGCTATATTTTATTGTGCATTTTCCTACATATTAGTTTTGTTCCTAGAAAGTCATCAAGTCTTAATCTCATGCACGTTTTCCCATAATATAAAATTTGAAATTATACCTGTAATATTGGACATTGGATGTTTATAAGAGTAAAAATATTTTTGTGATTACCATTTTCAGTACATACATAATAAATCCTTATATTACTGGTAAGTTATTTTTCAAGGTGTTCAAGGAAATTGAGCTGATATGTAGTTTTTGACAAAGTAAAAGTTGCTTAGTTACCGATACAGTGAATGCTCTCTGCCCGCAAACATAATTTTTTTTCTGATTTGTTTACTGCTTCATAAGTGGAATTAACAAATTAAAACTAATGATTAAAAGTAATATGGGGGCTATAGGAGAAAATGTTAAGCAAGGAAAAACCTAAGCTCCAACGTGGTAATGGTGGCACGACAGCAAAGTGTGTGTTCCTTCTGATCCTGAGAGTTTGTATTTCTCAGTAGGGGTCATAAATAGTACAAATACTTTCAAAATTGTAATTTGTATATGAAATGTCCATAGTATTCAGAGCATCTTTTTGTGCTTCTCATTTTTTTATATGGCATTATAGTTATTTATCAATAATAGTATATGCCAACCACTTGAGTAAAACATTTTAACCTGCATTTATTTAATCCTTAAAATAATACTGTAGGATAGATATTATTTATTTTACATCTTCACAAAATTTAAATCCCTCCATGAAAGTCTCACAGAAAATAAATAAAAAAGTAAATCTGAGATTTGACTTCAGCTTTGTGTAACTCACATCTAGGTTCCGACCACTCCATGGTGCTTGGGCCTCCGTTTTTTGTAGCGCTGCATACTAGTCATCTGCATTCATTTCCTGACATCACTGTATGCACAATCTTACCGGTGAAAGGTAGTTAATGGGTATTTAATTCAGAAGAATCTGGTGGACACAGTGATGTACTAACAGACCTGGAGAAAATATCAGGAATCTTGGGTTCCAGTCATGCTCCGACTGTAACTGTGTGATCTTGAATAAGTTAGTTCACCTTTGTGTCCTTCATATTCTTAAATACAAAGAGAGAACTAATTGATGGTTGTGAAAATTACATGAGATCATGGATTTGAACTCTAGAGCACTCTACAAATAGGAGCCACTGGAAACATAGATAAAATTGATAATCCCAGGGCTGGTCCTCATTCCAACTTTAGCCTGTCAATGCCTTATAGTGGCCAAACCTTCAAACCCTTTGGTTTGGGGTATATATTTCACTTTCTGTGTGTGTATTTTTCTCCTTGGAATGACAGCCACAGGAAGCTTTCTGTAATAGTATGAAAAGAATAGAGTCTTGAACCTAAATATACAATTATGGCCATTCCACACATTTCTTACTCAATAATTGATGCTTTTGGTAAATCCCTGAAAAAAATGCTAAGAGGCAAGAGTAGGTCAATGAATTTAAAAACTCGTGTATTATTTATGTTATATTGACTGTTGTTTCTTAACACAGCCACAGCAGTATCTTTGTGTGACTTGACAACAATATTAAATTGATGCTAATTTTATACACCGTTTTCTCTGCCCTGGATATCCCTCCAGCAGCAGGTGGCTCCCTTGAGCTATACTTAATATGCTTCAGAAGTGTGACTGCCAGGGATTCACCTACCACTTGGTAGATGACAATGCCTTCTAAATGCCATGGAAGGAAAGGCCAACTAACTCAAGAAAATCTAGATAATCATATTGCTTCCACAGTACTCTAAATGTTAATTCTGTGTCTCTTAATATATGCTGGAAATACAGTAATACACAGATTCTCTCCTCTATTAAGAAAACAACTTGGATACGTTTTCCAGTTCCCCTGATTCAAGGTTTATTATGGGTTGAATTTATAATTCTCTTGAGGTTAAATGGATAGAAAAGATTAAGCAATTCATTGACATGCTCATCTGTTATCAGTTTTTCTGCCCTCATATGCTTCACAGTGATAAAGATGAAGGTAAATGAATTATACATCATAATGTTAACATTTGATGTTTTGCCAAATCAGGTGGATATTTTGCCTTTATTAGATCAAGACTGTGTGGTGATTCCTGTGCAAAGTTGGAAATCCCAGCCAGGGTATTTTGACAATAAATTATTTTAGGTTTTATATTTTAAACACTTTGTACTGGGAAGGCATAAAACACTTTGTATTGGAAAGGCATTATATGTTCCTCTATGCTGGCAGGTTATTTTCAAAATATAGAATTATGTATCTGGTTTGCCACACTCTATCCCTCATTTTGAAAGGTGACACTATGAGCAGGGAGTGTTGGGGATTCCCCATGTTTAGTTCCTTAAGTTTCAGGCCAGAAATTTTATCACCGTATAAGGTGCCAGAAAATGACTGCCAAGATAATTAAAACCAAATAAAAAAATGAGCAAATATGACTCAAACAAATACATAAACACACAAGTCAGGGATTCCAATGCTAAATACCTTCAGAAACCAGACAGATAATAAAGATGAGTGAAGCACATCAGTGTTGGGAAAGAATAGTGGGAAAATGGAGAAATGGAGATTTCTTGTCTGCCTGACAATATTCTTAGTCAAAAACTTTAAATCAATATGCTAACTAAAACAAAATGGACCTAACCGCAATCTAATGTGGAATGCATGTTTAAAGCCCATGCTGTGAGGTTAGAAGAATCTGGACTCTGGCTTCTTCCTTGTTTGGTTTCGTCCTGGAATATATAGTGCTGATAAGGTAATAAAGAGCCATGACCAGCTATGGATATACACTTTCTACCAGCTACAGAAACCTAGATGGATAAGATTCAGATAAAATTAAACAGAGAATAATAGTTCAAAAGGGACACATTATAGTAGAGATAATTTCCTAATCAAGATAGTTTGTTGTCCCTCCAAAGTTTCTTCAAAACAAACCAGAGTCTTCTGTTTTTCATAATAGAATAGATATCATTCACATAAATTGGCTGTTTTGACATCCTGGTAAATCCCAGCTTTCTCTTAAACAATATAAATGCTATTTATTAGCGTTCAAGGGAGAACTGGACAAAGTCTGCTACTTCTTGACATAAAAACAGCGTTTTAGAAGTAAAATTTAGAGAATATTCAGATAAGAATATTCTTATCTTACAGATGGAAGTCTGTTTCAGTTAGGTTAGATAACTAACCTAAAGTACGAAAACATTTTTAAATGACTAGAGTCCTTGTTTCTTAACTTTATATCCATATTATTTCCAGCCTCTCAGTTGTAGGCAAAATATAAAGCATCTGATCTGCTATATTTCTCCCAGCTTTACAACTTTCTAAGCCAATAGCTTCATGCAATAATAACTACACAGGTTTACCCAGTTGGAAAAACCATTAAATTCCACAAGATAGAATTAATATTGGTAACTTTAATACAACCAAAGCAGCATTTACTTCTAGTAGCACAAACATAGTTTTACCTCCTGTGGCAGCAGGTGCCACTGTGTTTCCCCAAAAATAAGACCTAGCCGACCATCAGCTCTAATGTGTCTTTTGGAGCAAAAATTAATATAAGACCCGGTCTTATTTTAATATTTTAATATAAGACCGGGTCTTATATAACATAATATAATATAAGACCAGGTCTTATTTTAATATAATATAAAATCAGGTGTAATGATAATCTAATCTAATCTACTACCAGGTCTTATATTAATTTTTGCTCCAAAAGATGCATTAGAGCTGATGGTCCGACTAGGTCTTATTTTCGGGGAAACATGGCATTAGACATTTTTCTTTCAAATATGGATACTTCCTATCAAGGCAGAGTGACATCTTCTATAAACAGACAGGCTGGATTGAGACCCTGTCTCTTGAGGTTTATGTGTAAGATCCAACACACTGTCAGCCCTCACTGGAGGACAAAATTTGATAATACCTCTTCAAACTTATTTGTTTAATGAGCTATACCTGGAATTCTTCAAATTCAGTGTAATCATATGCTAAGAATTTTCCAAATTCAATGGTGCATCCCCATCTCATTCACATTAAGTCATGTGTAATCAGGGTGTTATTTGTAGAGCACACTAGGATCTTGCTCCATGTTCAGGTACACTTGTGAACCAGAAACACTTTGAGGTAAAGGATTACTGTAATTCAGAGCAATTGACTCTACTCTGCATAGCCCACTATTTAAAAAATACTGTGCACTTGAAAGTCTTATCATTGTAGCTTTGCATTGTCCTTTTGTCTATTCATTCATGTACTTGTGAGCATTTTTAATGTATGCACTAAGCACTGAACTAGATGCTGAAATGACAACAAACGGTTCATAGGTGGAAGGATTGTCATATCTCTGACCTATGGGAAGGTCTCAATAATTGTTCACTATACATTAAATTTGAGGTAGCAATAAATCAGGAAAAAATATATAAGACATGGTAAAAATAGCAATTGTAGAATAAAAAACCTTGCCCTAATGTTGGCGAGAAGTATTTGCCAAGATGGCAAAATAGGTAAACACTATGCTTGCCGCCTCCTAGGATCAGATTAAAATTACAACTACATGATAGGACAATCAACCTTGAGAATCATCTGAAGACTAGCTGAACAGAATCCCTTTAACTAAGGATAAAAAGAAGAGGCAACAACAAGACTGGTAGGAGGGGTGGAGGTTCCACAGTTAAAGCTCAATCTTTAACCCCAACATAGAATTAGATACTAGTTCAAAACAAATGGGCAACAGTGTTAAGCCAGCATTTATTCTGGACAAATTCAGATTGAAGCTAGAATGTTTATTATAGAAAAGTTATAAATTATGGCAAGACATAAAGATGATTATTTAAATTACTTATAAACCCTTCACCCAGTAATAATCACTAATATTTGCTTTACATTGTTAAAATGGTATTTTAAAAATATGTTTATTGGGTATTCTTCTAAAAGCTAGTAACATCTACCTGATATTTGAATGTACCACAACTTACCAAAATACTATATGTTGGACAATCCAGATTTTTTATTGTTTGTGACACTAATAAATAATATAACAATGAAATAATTTTTGATGATTTTTGACAATTTATCCTAGGTACAAAATCATTGAGTCAAAAAGTTTGAATATTTTTTACACCTTTGTTTTGCTTTGCCAAACCACAGCATCTTGGCATAATAAAAAAATGTGTGTGTGTGGTGTGGTGTGTGTGTGTGTGAGAGAGAGAGAGAGAGAGCGAGAGAGCGAGAGGGCCACAGAGCAAGAGCGAGAGCGAGAGCGAGAGCGAGAGCGAGAGAGAGAGAGAGAGAGAGAGAGAGAGAGAGAGAGAGAACTGGAGAGGAAGGCTTTTATTCAGGAAAACAGAGGAGAGCAAAAGCAAGAGAATAGGGCTCCTAGAACTTTAAAGAATAGGTTGAATTATAGTGGACCATAGGAGAGACTGGGAGAACCCTGAGGAAAATATTCCAGAGTGCTTAGAGGCAGCCTACTCGGTTTAAGAACTGAATCACGAACCATGTCACAATAAAACAGCTCTACTTAAAAGCTTTGATGTTCATTAGCTGTCTTCTCTTGAGTATTTTTCCCTACATTTCTTTTATAGATAAATATACATCCTCCTCCTACTATTCTTTATTATTTGATAAAAATAAAGTGAGCTTAATAGATGCTACCAATGATCTGTTTGATAAAAGCCATGAGCTTCTATTAAAAGAGCATATGCATCATGAAACTAAGTAACTTGTGCACTGATTCTAGTACTGAGGAACATGAAATGCCTTACTTTGGTCTCATTGATCAGGGAGTTTTTGGATTTTCAAATATCATTTTCTCTGGTAAACACTCTTATTTTCTAGTAAAAGATTCCGTCCTCTACACACTGAGAGCAAGATTTATTTAATTAGCTTCAGATGTAAAAAACAACATAGTGGTTAGACATTTATATACCTCACAAAGTGATAACCCAATAAGTCTATTACTCATCTGACACTGTACATAGTTATCACAATATTATTGACCAAACCCTAGGCTGTACTTTATATTTCCATGATGATTTTTTTATAGTTGACATTCAGTATTATTTCATGTAAGTTTCAGGTGTACAGTGTATTGGTTACACTGTGGGGAGCCATGGTTTCTTGCAACCCTGAACCTTGCAGACTGGCTCGGTTTCTGCCCCCATAACATTGTCTCTGCCTTATCTGAAAAGCGCCTAACGGCTGCTGAGGAATGTGGTGAAAACGGCCAGTTCCCAGACACAGAAAACTAAGGGCTTTCTAGACAATTAGTAGAGTCTGTCTCCTTGAAATATTTACTTTTGTGAGTTTCAGTGACCTTGTATCTTCTATGTCAAAGTAAGGTTGAAGCTGGAAAGATTTACTTTCACTGAGATAATGCATATCTTCTTCGTTTAACTGCACGTACTCAAATTGTATATATTGGTTAGAGATAATAAACTCAGGGCTTCAGCATGACTGAAGACCGGCCGCATTAGCATTTGTGTGTGTCTTTTATTTCATTCCCACTCCCCCATTCAGGTACTGATCGACTCGTGGCGGCTGGCCCGTCACACTTGGCGCCCGAACAGGGACCTGAATACGGGGGTAACAGTGAGGAACACCACGTGGCAAGGGCCCAGCTCGTAGAGAGCTTATCAGTGGATGCGTGGTGAGTAAGGCACAATACCCCTCGGTCGAATGAATGTGTGAGTGAGTGATAGCTCCACGACTTCGTGTTACGGAGCTTGATTGGGCCCTAATCTGCGGTTCCGGTTCTGTCATACGGCATAACGGTGACTGGACTTCTGTCTACCTGTCCGGGGAATTATACCGGAGCGCCTTAGCCAAGACAGATTTGGCTCCGCGAGGGGCACGGCCAGACGGGCATCAGAGTGTTTTCTTTGTTTGAAAGAAGGGCCGAGTTAGGGTGAAGGATGGGTCACGCTAGCAGCAAGGACCTGTATGTTAGAGGACTTAAGAAATTGCTTGCCGCCCGTGGCAGTCGGGTGAGCAGAGAACAGTTAGATAAATTTTTAGAATTTGTAAAAGAAGTTTGTCCATGGTTTCCAGAAGAAGGCACTGTCAGTCTGGAAACTTGGGAGAAAGTGGGAGAGCAGTTACAAGATTATTATGCTGCCCACGGACCTCAGCAGATCCCTGTAGAAACATTCGGGTTGTGGACCTTGATTAGAGATTGTTTAGATCTCAGGCGTAAGAGCTGTAAGCTAGAGAAAGTAAAACAAGCTGGCAATGAAGAAATTCTTTCATCTGCCGCTTCTCTGGCAGAGAGAGAAAAGGGGGAGGAAGCCAAACCCACAGAAGAATTTTTTAAAGATACAGAGCCTATTTATCAGGAACCTCCGGTCGAGGACTGGGAAGATTTAGACTCTCAGGATCAGGAAGACTTAGAGGATGAAGCAGCCAAACATAATAGGAACAAATACCCTCCTTTGGTGGCTATGGCTCAAGAAGACAGACAACCTGCAGGCACTACACTTTCTCTTGCAGATCAGCTAAAAAAGATTCAGGGACAGCTGATTGAACTTAAAGTTGCTGTGGACAAAGGAAATTGTCCTCGGGGTCCCCAGATTCCTTTTAGAAATCAATGGAATCCTCGGGGTAAAGATCCCCCTTGGAAGCAGAGGTGCAAAGATTACAAGCTGCACTCACTTCCCTCTCTGTTCAAATGCAATTAGTCCAGGCTCAACAGACTGGGCCTTTATTAAAATCTCAATCAAAATAGAAGCCTAGGTTACAATGAAGTTCTCCTCCAAGTGTAGTTGCAGGGCTGGATCCACAGCCTGAGGCCCCTGTTGTAGCCCCTGTGACAATGAGACAATTACCAGGCGTAAAAGATCAAAGGTCCCCCCTACAAAAGATTTTACAAGCTGCTAGTACAGGACCAACTTTAAAAGGGACACATTGCTTCCTCCAATTCTCCCTGGAATTATCCCATTTTTGATATTATAAAAAAAAAAATCTGGTAAGTGGAGATTATGACAAGATTTACAAAAAGTTAATAAAACCATGGAATTAATGGGAGCCTTACAGCCAGGCTTGCCCTGTCCTGCAGCCATACCAAAAAAACACATATAAAATTGTTTTGGACTTGAAAGATTGTTTTTATACTATACCTTTAAATCCTGATGACTGCCCTAGGTTTGCTTTCAGTGTTCCTTCTGTTAATTTACAAAAACCTTTTAAGAGATATCATTGGCTAGTGCTACCTCAAGAAATGGCTAGTAGCCCTACATTATGTCAAAAATTTGTATCAGCTGCTATAAAACCTACCTAAAGGACATTTTCAGATATTTACATCATCCACTACATGGATGACATACTTCTTGCCCACTCTTGTGAACCAAAGTTGCTTGCTGCTTTTGCTCATTTACAAAAAAGCTCCACGTTATGGGCTGGTTATAGCCCCCCCAAAAAAAAAATTCAGCAAGTGCCTCCTTACTCTTATCTGGGATATTGTTTAATGCCTCAGGCCATTGTGCCTCAAAAAATACAAATCCGGCGACATTGTTTAAAAACATTAAATGATTTCCAAAAGCTACTGGGAGACATCTATAGATACCCATCCACGCCCCTAGGGTGTGGGAAAGCTCACTTTCCACAGCTACAAAAGGACTTTCCACTTCAGACCCTGTTAAATGGATAAAGACTTTGGGTAGAGGGTTTGCTGGAGATATTGCTATTCTGTTTATTGTTCTGTTTATTTTACATAGTCCTCAGATGTGGACAAATAGCCCTCTGACAGGCTGTAAATGAAACAACTACACGTTCTGTGTTTCTCATACTTCAAAAAAAAAAAAAAAAGGGGGAGATGTAGTCACACAACAGCCTAGCCGACTGTCCCCCCATGTCTTTCCTTAAGGAAAGAAGAGCCTGTAAGACTGTGCCTTTCTGGGACTCTGTTCCATCCTTGTGTTTACACCTTATGTCTCTCTGTCTGGTCCCCAAAAGATGGTTTGCAGCCAAAGACGGGTAAGATATCTCACGGGAGATACAACCTAAGCCAGGCAAAACCGAGTGGGGACCCCCAATAAGCTGCCTTAAAAGATCCAAAAAGGAGCCTTGCCTCCCCTTCCCCCTGCCTGGGAAAAGCCACTGCTGTCTCTGGCTTTCCTCAAAGGAGATCGGTAGCCAATGACGGGTAATGATCAGTAAGCGTTTTTACAACCTAAGACAGGAGTCGATCGCTTTGATGATTGATATCCAATGACGGGTAAGTAAAAATGTCTGTACTGACTACCTAAGCCAGACACGATCTCAAAAATAAAAAATAAAAAAGGGGGATATGTAGGGAATTGGAGCATTAAGGGTTAAGAAAATGTAACTTCAAGCAGAGTTTGGAAGGATGGCTGAGGGAAACTCCGATAAGCATAAAAAACAGACACCTGTTGCCCTGGAAATGGGAAAATATCAAAAGGTCTAAGAACAGTCAGGGCCAAACTTTGAGAAAACATAACTAATCTGTACTTGCTGCCTCAGCTGCTTTATGTAACTTTCTTGTTTCTGTGTGTATAAAAAAAAGCTGGCTTCATGATAAAATTCAAAGTATGAGAGAAGCTGAACCTTTAAAATTTGATGCAGCTCAGGCTGCCTCTGAGTTTGTTGATGTTCTTAGGAGTGTTTTGCCCTCTATGCCTTATATTACCCATTCTGTTATAATATTTCTTACATTGGGCATCTGTGTCTGCTTGGTTCTGTGCCTACTCCCTATCCTCATCAGATGTTTCATCAACAAAATGTTAGACTTACGAGCTGACATCCATCAGCTTGAGCTCAAGGCGAAGCCTTAAGTCTTTCTCCCCCATGCATTTAGAGGGGCGGGTTAGTCAACGACGGGCAAATACTTGGGAGCCGCTTCAACACCTAAGACAGGGCTTGTATTAATAAAATATGAGTACCAATGACGGGTAAGTTGAGGCAGGCGTCCTGGGATGCCTAAGTCAGGCACCGTCACCTCGCCATCCTGGCTGGATGGACTTTGCTTTTATAAAATAAAAAAGGGGGAGATGTGGGGAGCCATGGTTTCTTGCAACCCTGAACCTTGCAGACTGGCTCGGTTTCTGCCCCCATAACATTGTCTCTGCCTTATCTGAAAAGCGCCTAACGGCTGCTGAGGAATGTGGTGAAAACGGCCAGTTCCCAGACACAGAAAACTAAGGGCTTTCTAGACAATTAGTAGAGTCTGTCTCCTTGAAATATTTACTTTTGTGAGTTTCAGTGACCTTGTATCTTCTATGTCAAAGTAAGGTTGAAGCTGGAAAGATTTACTTTCACTGAGATAATGCATATCTTCTTCGTTTAACTGCACGTACTCAAATTGTATATATTGGTTAGAGATAATAAACTCAGGGCTTCAGCATGACTGAAGACCGGCCGCATTAGCATTTGTGTGTGTCTTTTATTTCATTCCCACTCCCCCATTCAGGTACTGATCGACTCGTGGCGGCTGGCCCGTCACATTACACATTTATATAATTTATGAAACGATTCTCTTGATAAGTCTAAGAAGTTTGAGAAGAACTGAAACAGTTTAAAATAATTACTAGGAGAATTGGAGAAAGAAATTATTTGGAAGTCATTGAACAATTTCTAGGATGAATAAATACACAGACACATTTGTAGATGATAAATCTTATAGAGACATCTCTCTTTACCTGTTTGTTTTGTTATTTATTTATTTTTAGTAACACCTTATAGCCGAGGTGTGGGAGGATATAAATCAGATAATTATATTATTCTATGGATAAATTTGATTTGTTTTATTTCCTGATGCAAAAGAGATGAAGATATTGGAAAAAACTGGTTGATGTTTTGTTGTTTGAAGTTTTAACTAGGTAAAGAGAAAAGTGACAAGTAAAGTGAGCCTTATATGTATGAGAAAGTAGGTTGTGTAATATAGAGACTGGAAGCTCACTAATATAAAATAATATTCTCACAGAAATAACAAGGAAGAAAAGATATTGTGTCAAAAATTGTTGTTTGAATTTAACATTTCTGAATGATGCCAATTTACGTGTGGCTGAAACAGAGTGATGGTGTTGGTTGTTGAAGCTGAGAATATAAACATGTTGAAAGAATAGATGGTGATAGGAATGTCTCAAGATGATGACCATACTTGTAGGAAGAAGAGACTGTGAACTAAATATCAAAGTCATCAGTAAGAAGTTGTCTTAGAAATGACAATAGATTGTCATCAATTGAATAGGCAGTGACATCATTTAAAGTTGCAGTTTTAATTGTGATTTCCACATTAAAGCCAATCAATACAGCCCCCAAATATGGTATGGGGGTATCAATATGGCAAATGCTTTTATTTATGTGAATTGTTTTCTCTACTCATGATGCTTTTTCCACAACTGTCATTCATGGGAATGTTGAATAAGTTAAAACACTCAATAACAATTAGTAAAACATTACTTCTGAAGAAATTCACTTAATAGTAAAATAAAGAAACCAATAATTCTAGAGTTTCACTGATGTTACCATTATCTCATCATCCAAAAACAGTCATAAGATTGCGAAACAACCTACTTAATGTTTAATTGTAACATATACCTGGAAAAACATCTCTTGAGTTTTTGTTTTGAACCAGCAGTTGAATATATAGTGCTTTATGGTATAACACTAATATGGTCTTCAAAAATACATTACAGTGACAAGATTATACTTTGTTAACAAAGAACCTCAGATCTCAGTGGCATAACCAATACTTGTTTCCTGCTCACAGTCTATGTCAGATAAAGGTTGGTGTGTGTGTGCGTGTGTGTAGTGAGGGATGTGTGTTCTACTCCACAGTAACATAACACTAAAGGACCTACTCTGATGAAGACCCCAGAATTAGGAATGTCATCAGCGTGGCTGATATAGCAGGAGAAGAAATAAAGAATGACATTGTACCACGTTTCCCCGAAAATAAGATCTAGCTGGACAATCAGCTCTAATGCGTCTTTTGGAGCAAAACTTAAGACCTGGTATTATATTATGTTATATTGTATTATATTATATTACATTACATTATATTATATTGTATTATATTATACCCAGTCTTATAGTAAAATAAAACTGGGTCATATATTATTTTTTGCTCCAAAAGACGCATTAGAGCTGATTGTCCAGCTAGGTCTTATTTTCGGGGAAACACATCTATGCTTTGGAATAGAAGTGACACACAACATTTACCCACCAGAGCCCAACAGTCGGAATGAGTTTTCTTGTCCCACCTGATGGAGGTGTTGAGAAATGTGGGAAAGCACATGGAATATTTGAGAAGCACTGTAGTCTCTGTCACAAGAGTCTTCCCTTCGATTAGCACCCATGGAAATTTTATAGCCTGGGGTGAGTAACCATAATAAGGTGTACAGTAGGTAAAATATTTTATTCTTTGTGTAAAGTGGAAGAAAATTATTTTGAATAAAGTTGTAACATCTGCAGTTCAATTTTAGGAAATTCCATTTACAGAATTTAAAGTCCTATAAATGGCCTTAATTCTTTTCATGATTTACAGATTCTAAATAGATTGTGGTTCCAGTTGAGCAAATGACATCAGCATTAGTTGTTTGATCTTATTTTGTTATGGTTTGACAATTGTTTAAATGATGGAGCAGCATGAAAATAACTCTGGTTCTTGGATTTTAGCTCTGCAACTATATTCTCACCTTCAGATAAAAGTCTATGGCAATCTCTGCCATGCTTTACATTCTCTTTTCTGTCTTTTTTTTCCTTGACTCACTTGTTTTATCTTCTTAAATTAATTATCAAATTATTTATTTTATCCCTATTTTACTGATTCCATATAATCTCATTTGCTTCTATCTATGCCTAAAACAACCTTGTCTGCTCTGATATTTGGCAAAATATTGAAAAATAGAATTTCTGAAGGTATGGTTAGGGAATTCTTAATAATCTTAAACTGTATTATATATGGACACTGCATATTAGAAAAGGCAAGTCAATAGTCTTCATTCCAAGTTGAACCAAGTAGTTTCTGCTCCTTCTGGAACCCTTCACAATTTCCTGTCAAAGTTGTGAGTTTGTGGTTTACTCTTACACACTCAAAATATTCACAGGAAGCAACATTAGGTATTTCTGTGTTGTCCTGTTATGAAATCACAACATGATGAAAAAATTATATGTTCAGTATGCATTATTATAAAGTGCGTTTGGTCAGTGTATACATTTTGTCATCTCTCTAGGACAATTTCTCAGGGCTGCATATTCTACAAATTGGGAACTACCCAACAATGTAAACCTGTTACATCCTTGATATGTTCTTTTATTAAGCAGAAATAAGGGGTTAATATTCCTTCTCCCTGTTTTTGTTTGTTTGTTTGTTTGTTTGTTTTTGTTTTGTTTTTTTTTACTTATTTTTTTTCTGAAAGAAAATAAAGCAGATCCAAAATGCCCATTAAAAAACCATATAGAGTAAATTTTCAAGTCCCCTAAAATGCTATTGCTTAATTGACCTGTGTTTTCTGGAGGGCAAAAACGTATATTTCTGTGTCTTATTCAGGATACAGAGAGGTATGCAGCAAGTTTGGATGAGTTATTTTAGAAGACGTATGTATTTTCTAAATGAGGTTTGGATAACAGCCTAAGTCTAATCCTTCTGTGACTAAAGATGCAAAGGTTTGTCAGAACAGTTTGGTTCATCAAGCTATAAAGTGCAAATTTATTATGACACTCTCTTGGCACATGTGAAACCAACAGAATTAAATTCTTAATATTTAGGAATCCTTCAAACAGGATCTGTTTTAAAGAGTCAAGAGGCAATTTTATGAACTGGATGTATACTCATACATGATTGGGGCAAGCTAAAGGTAAAAGGGTTTGAAGACAAATACCATCAACTCACAAACTCATTTTTGGTAATTTCATTGGCTTGGATATTATTTTCCAATTAAGCCTACTCATAAACAGGGATCTTTCTACTCTTCTAAGATTAAATATTGATGCATATTTAGTGAACAATAATGGCACTAAGACCTACATGTATGTTGATTTTTATATTCCCAATTGTGATAATGTATAAAAATAACATCTTTATTTTGCTTATTCTATTCATAATTAAAGACAATATGAGGCTTTTCTCCTCTACAATAAGCCATTTTTAGGGATGTATTTCTGGCTGTATTAGATGGGAATGTGAGAGAATAAGTGTGAAGCAGTTGGTTCAGGCCACTGGAAGGATGGCATGCCATTAACTGACATGGTGGAGGCTAAGGGTTAACAAGTTTTAGAGAGATTAACAGAATTTCACTTTTGGACGTGCTGATTTTGTGTGTCTTCCAAACAAGTGAATATATCCAGTGGGTTTACATGTATAAGTTGAGGGTGCATTGAATGACTTTGATGGGAGATTTTCATGTTAGACTTATTGGCATTGAGATGGCGACAGATACAACTGGACAAGATCATGAAAGAGACTATAAAATTAGGAGGATAATAGGGCAGCACTGAGCTCTGGAGAACTCCAGTCTTTAGAGAAGATCAGAAAAGAGAAGAGATCATCATTTTTAATGAGACTGAAATATATTTGTACAAGGAAATGAAGATGAACCCTTAGCAGTTTAACGTTCAAAGGAAATATTTTAAAGAATTAGGGTTTATTATGACAGAATTTACAATTTGATAGTCATTAGGGGTTGGCTTCTCGGAAGCACTTGCTTCTGACCTGAGTAGCCTATATTATTTGGTGAAGATTTACTTTTTGCCATGGCTTTTAGGTTTAACAGTGAAGAAGGCCTTTGGAATTTTACATAATTGTCATTCAGGTAACAATTTTAATTACATATGTCAGTTTTGAATGATTTAGATCTTGTCTTGATGAAGTAATGGAAATCAAGCTCATGTATACTAGGAAATAATATATTAGAATTTCCTAGGGTAAGTAAGTACTGTAGAGAAGAGATGCATGTGACTTCTTTTTCCCTCCTGGACACAGTTTCAGTATGTTTCCCTTACTTTAGGAATCATCTTTGGCATACGGCTAAGCCCATTTGAGCTTGGTGTATCAATATCCAATATCAAACACACACATATGCCTGGTAATCAGTGTTACAGAAATCTTAAATCTATTTCTAAAATATCTAACTGCACAGGTAACTTTAGGTGGGACTTGATCTTTCAGCAGATGTTTGCAACTTTCTCAGGGTAAGACTCCCAAGACTATGGAACTTTAAGTGGTTTCATTCTGCTGTCATTTCCTGTATCATACAGAAGTTATGGATGCATTTTATTAAATGAAAATGGGTCCCAGTGGCCTTACTGAATTCACAGGAGTCATAACATAATGTACCTTTGAAGCAGAGAAAATGAGGTTAGGATATGAGGATTCTATATTACACCATCCTTTGTTCTTCCTTTTCAATCTCCAGCATTCAAGATGCATCTTGTCATTTTCCCTAGAGCTCTATCTGTGTCATTCTCTAAAAACCTTATTAAAGTGGAATATTGAATGGAATGCAGATGCATTGTTATGCTAACCAGTGCACAAGTATTTCTTCATAATGTTTCTATATTTTATTGAAAAAAAAATCAAGATAATTTAAAAGCATAATATCTCTGCTCCTAAACCACATCGTTTCCTTCACGGATTTACATAAATCTATCTCACCATCACTACTACTAAATGGTACCAATTTATAAAAGGGTTTTCATCATTGCCTGATTTCATCAACAACAGAACTCTGTGGAGGGCTACAGGTCTTTTTTGTCTGCTATTAATGATATCTACACTTTATTGATTTTAAGAGTATTCTGAATGTATGACAGTTGCTTTTTTCATTGCATTCTCTCCTCAGGGCCAACTTCCCTGTTTTTGTTGGTGTAGAAAAGAAATTCTTAGCCTGGACTTAATGAATGTAGTATAGTATGAACATCTGAAAGATCCAAAGGTCCCCTGAAAGTGTGAAATGTTGGGAGTTAGAATTTTGTCTCCTTTTCGTTTTCTTTCACAGCTTTCTTCAGGGAATCCATAAACTAAAATGTTACTGGCTTCCTCGGAAAATGCTAACATAACGCAGGAACTGGTGTTACAGTCTATAAATAGCAATTCATTAGAAACCACCATCTTTGAATTTCCCCTCATAATGTACCATTTTTCCTAATACCCTCACTCACATCTGAAAAGCAAATGAAAACATTCCTTGCAGTACATCTAGTAATACTAGTAGTGCTTACTGCTTTTTGCAAAAGAGAAGCAGAAACAGATTTAGACATAAGGGTACGAAAGATGACAAAGGCCTATGTAGGAATTTAAAGAGGGTGAAATTTAAGTGTGCTTTCACAATGTAATGTTTCTATAGTCCCTACTAAGTTGTCCTAATAAAGATTTGATACAGTAAGATGCTGAGATTTCTCTTTTTTAAAAAGAAAAGTACCTGTAAAATTGTAAACACATTGTTATTTGTAACTTTCCTCTTATTGATTTCTTTAGTCACCTGATTAATTATTTACAAGAAAATGTCAGCCCTGAATGTACAACTAATTAAATAGATACTGAAAATTGAAGACTAGCTGTGGAATGTGGTGACTTCTTAGCACAGATCGGAGTAAGACATAAAGTGCAGATGAGAGAGGAACAGTTCTAGACATGTGGCAGGAAAATGAATTCTCAGCCTTGGAGAAATAGAAAAGAGGGGGGAGAAGAGAGTGTCTTTTTCCTTATACCTTTTCTAAGACTTATTTTTAACCATAATGGGGCTTCATCCAGAGAGACATGTTGCATCTGTACCTTTTCCCCATCAACATACAGATAATTTAAATTGCAAAAGTCACTAAGACAGTGAGCTTTACATCTCCCCTAGCTATCTAGGAATTCTTTCTGAAATACATCATAGGTGTTGTCTAGAGAAATGCTTCTCAATTATCTGGGGTGAAGGATGAGCCTTTTATTTTTCCCAGTCTTTCATGGACCAATACCTTTGTAAAACACAATTAAAGTGAATTAGGAGAAAAAATCAAATAAAAACACACAACATGTAATTCCCACTTTGTTATCAGTGCATTCAACAGGCATAAAATTACACTGTTCAGTTGCTGTACAATTTCTAAGTGATTCCTCTCAATTTCTGTACATCATCTCAAACTGGTAACAAACATTTTGCAGACCATCTCCAGCTGGCATATTGCTGTTAAGCAGCATTGATTTAGAGGGTAGGACAGCAGTGCACAAAGAGAAAGCAAAACGATGGTCTTTTAGACATTTATTCCCAACAGAGGGACTCTTCCTTTTAACTCTTTCTCATGTAGAAACTCTGCCTAAGATTGGCTTTGAAGTATGTTTCATTCCCCTGCCTACAAAGAAAATTAAAATTCAGTCGCAGGCTAGACAGAGATTCACGTGGTGACCCTCTAAGCCAGTGGTATGCCAAGAATTTTCACAGTCACATTTTCTTAATTTTGTGGACTTTTGTTGCTTTTCAGATTGTCTTTGGCTTATTTCATTTACCATAGTGCTTTTCATTTGTCTTGCATGCAACACTTAGGCCTTTATTGATTTTAAAACGATATGTGTGTACTCAGGTTAGATTTTCCATGAATTTTATTTCAAGTTAGTAAAGGGGACAATGTAAATTATTAGTTTGGAAATTATTAGAATGCAAATGATTCATTGGCTAGATGGGATTGGAAAACAAAAAAACAAAACAAAAAACCTTATGTAATGTGTTGTGCACCAGTTTAATGTTTTTTCTAAGTTCCTTTCAGGGAGAATCTACAGTTTGTGTTCTAGATACCTGAGTGTTATTTAAGAGAAATACTTGTGCGCATCTTAGATAGACTTTATCTCCTTTTCGGAACTTTACAAACTAATTCCTGGTCTTATTTTCTACTTGTCTTCATTAGACTGACCCAAACCAAAAGATAAACAAAACAAACAAAAAAACATGCTAAAATAGCTTCATGTCTCTATATTAGCTTCATCTACATGCTAGAAAAGCAAACACCCAATAAAAATACAAAGGAAGAACAGTGAATCTTAAGAGCCCTAGGTTACCAAATTAATGAAAGTTTCAATTCTCATTCTTGTGTTTCTATTGATGTACAAACCTCAAGGTTGACCATAGACCAATGCTGGAGTATTTAGTATTATTTGTAGCTTTACCTTTTCCCAAAATTGCAAGTGTTTTATTTTTCCTAAGCTAAGGATAAATTCAAAACATACTACGTGAAACACAGCTGACATCAATGTATAATTCATTTAGATGTCTTTAGATAAAATCAGTTGCTTGTCTTAATGACTAGAGAATTTCCTGGAAGAAAAGTATAAAAATTAAAACTTTGTTGCCTAGGATGGATCACTTGATCCATCCTCTGCCAGTGCAGGAAAATCTACATCTCTCGTTTAATTCTCCCTCTTATGTCTTTTAATTTTTTCTCTGTCATGTTTGGTCATGTGGTTGCATACTGATGAGAAAAGGCTGTGCAGCCCCAAGATCATTGATTCAAACTGGAAAAAGTATCAGGACAATATTTTTAAAAAGGTCTTAGGACAATTATATAACTAACTAGCTAGTTATAAAAAGGGAGATTAAAAGGAGAGAGAAGCGACAAGGTGAGATTTAGTGATAGAAATCAGACCCCATGAGAAACCGTAACCTAACATATACATAAATACAGCCTTGCCGGTAGCCTAGCGTAGACTTACTTTTATTTAGTAGTCATAATTTTGCTTAGATTAAGCTGTAAATCCATTTACATCACCCTAAATATTACAAGGCTTGCTAAGGATAAATTCAGTCGTACTATGTGAAAGGCATAGTTTAATGGAAGGGCTGAGACTTAATTAAACTTCCTTCTATACGTATTCCATCGCTGAATTTGACAATTGCTAGACCTGTCTTTTCAGGGAGATGCCCAGGATGATTTGCAGAAACGGGGGGCTCAAACCACCAGGGAATAACCAAAGGGGCCCGGAGAACCTTCTCCTGGCCTCCTCATGAATTGTTCTCATTATGTCCTCATTATAATATTGAAATCTCCTCCCAGGGTCAGATATTTTCCACCATTTTTGAACATGGTGATGTATACATGTATATGTTGCAGGTATGTCCTCACCTATGTGGTGATGAAGTTCACCTTGATGTTTGTTATGATTTCCCTCAATAAAAATGAATCCAATCCTTTGTTCAGAGACACACTGCTCAAGGAACAATTTCCAGTGTGTTCCTTGCTTGTTGACTTGTAATAAAGTTCCTTCTCATAAAATACTCTCAGAGTTGTGTTTTGGCTGGCTGTCCAATTAAGCGATTGGACCCGGTTTGGTTTGGTAACAAAACCTAGAAACATGTATTCTCTTAACTCTCTTGATTCAAAGCCATATGATGTAATCTTTATAAGAAAAGCATTAATGCAATTGTAAGAAAATACCTTTGCACAAAGTAGCTCATTTAATGCCGTATTTTTTGGTTTCACTTTATGAAATTGAAAAGCGAAACATAAATTATTCAGAGTTGTTAGGCAATCATATGAACTGATGTATTTCCAAATTTAATAAAATATTTCCACAAAAGATAGTGTTTTGTTAAGAGCTTATCCAGGTGATTACTGTAAGATTTTAGATATTTTAAGGAGATTCTGCTTTCCTTACTAACTCAGGCTGCAGAGCTCCTTAATTCACACAAGTTTACATTAAAGCTTTATATTTTTATGTGAAATTGAAGATTTCCCATATTTAAATACACACTACCAGGAAGCGATTAGGAAAAAAAAATAATAATTTTTGCTATAGGTCTACTAAACTGCCATTTGTTTGACTTGTGCTTGCTAACAATTTTGTCAGTTACATGAACGGAAATGTAGAAAGAATAATATTCAAATATGCGGTTGATATGAACTGAGAAGGAAAACTAGTATGTTTTCAAAACACAGAGTTACAAGTACTGGATAAATGCCAGTATAGTGGAATTTAGCGGGTATGAAAATTAAGGCTTGATGTAGATGAAAATAAAAGTAGTTGTCCAGATGACTAAAGTGATTTGTGTTCAGTATCTACATAAATGTAGCCAGGAAATTTCATTGACCACAAATTCTATTGGAGCAAACATTAAGACAGAACTTACAAAAATGCACATGTGATTTCTAGAGTGCTTTAATAAAAGTAAAATCACTAGATTAGAGAAAACAGTTGTTCTTCACTATTTTGCCAAATGTAGAGCATTGATTTAGATTCAAGGCACAATTTTTAATAGAACAATTAACATTTCTAATATATAACCATTACATGGTTCCAGATGAACTGTACTCCAGGATGTACTCATATGAAAATATTGACAAACCAAGTGCTGTCAAATCGCAATAAAAGGTAATTAAGAAGATAACTGAGAACCAGATTTCCGAAGATATCTGAAGAGCCCTAAGTTGGAACGTACTTGTGTTATTCTGCGTCTAGGAGCTGAGCTATGACCAAAGTTTTGGTGGTAGTGAGAGGGTTTCATGTAACAAGAAACTACATGGCAGAGCAGCTAAATGCACAGGCTCTGAAGCCAGACTGCCTACGTTCAAATCCAGTCTCCTTTTCCGACCAGGGTGTGCAATCTGGGGCTTGTTACTGCAGCTTCTCTGTGTATCCTATTCTCCCAGTAAAAACAACAAAAAAAGAAAAGGAAAAAAGCTTGTGTGAATACCAAATGAATAAATATAACTAAAACATTGGAACACTGTGTGAGCATTTGGAAAATTAGCTTCTATTCTAGATCTTAGATCCCCCAACACTAAAAGTGATTGTGAAAAATCACCCTGATAATGCAAGTACGCAATGTTTTGTTCTCTGTAAACAAATTATAAATTCCTTGCCCTGGTTACTCCTTGATATTGATGACAATTAAAATCCCTGTTAATTTGAAGGCATTCATGATTAGGTATTTATGTCTATGTGGCACTTTTCATAGAATCTTTCAAGAGTGACACTGTTAGGTGCATGACTGGGTATGAGGCAGTGTGAATTATTCTGCTTTCACTCCTTTTCTTACTTTCTCGTGCTTGCTACTCTTCTTTCTCAAAACCCTTTTCGCCTCAAGTTAATACAGTTTTTGATTAATTCCACTAAGATACAACTAATTGTCACCTTTAAACCTAAATTTCCCCAGATGTATGTGTGTGTGTGTGTGTGTGTGTGTGTGTGTGTGTAAACAGATGGTCCCAGAGTCTTTATCCAAAGCACTGAATATCTCATTTGAAATTTTAGTTAATGGCAATCCTTTGGATGCAATGTGATTCTGAAATTAGTCAACAAAAGTCACTAATTCTTCTACTTTTGAAGAAAAATAATGCCGTTGGGTCTCTACAACTTTTAGGAAGACCACAAAAGAAGGGATCTGAGATGTACTTATATTGTGTGTTACACTAGTTTATTTTGTATTGATGAATAACATTCCATTTTATAGATATACCACTGATTGTCTATCCATTTACCTGTTGATGGACATTTGAGTTTCCACTTTGGGGCTATTGTAAGTTTAGCTGCAATGAGCATTGTGCAAAATTTATGTAAATATACCTTTATTTGGGTAAATATTTAGGAGTAGAATGGAAAGGATATAGGGCAGCTTTATATTTTACTTTTTTAAAATTGCAAAATGTTTTCTAAAGAGGTTTTATAATGTTACATTCAAAATAGCAAAGTAGGAAAGTTCAATGTGATCCACCTCCTCACCAACACTTAGTATGCTCAATTCTTTCCATCCTAAATTTTTTTCTGGGTGTGTTTTGGTATCTCATTGTGGTTTTAATTTGTATTTCTCTGATGCTGAATGATATTAAACTCTTTTCACGTGATTGTGTTTTATCCATATACCTTTAGTTTTCAATCAAGTCTTTTGACTACTTTTTTAAATGTTTCAATGTTTCTTAATATTGAATTGCAAGAGTTGTTTATATAATCTAGATAGATTTGTTTTCAGATATATGTTTTGTAAATACTTGCTACCAGTCTGTGGCCTACTTTTCATAGTATATGAAACGTAATTATATTGTTTTGAAAATACAATTATACAGTTTTTTTTAAAGCAAAACTGTAATTTTACTGAAGTCTTATTTATTTATTTATTTATTTATTTATTTATTTATTTATTTTAGTTTGTGTTTAAGAATCTGCTAAGCTAATGGTTACTTAGAGTTTCACCTATGACTTCTAGAAATGTCATAGGTTTCTCTTTTACATTTAATTGGATGATTCATGTTTAGTTACTTATTACACATACTGGCAGGTAAAGGTTTACATTCATTTCTGTCTAACCAGTATCATTTAAAAAATAGTTATAATTTATCCAATTGAATTGTCTTGGCACTTTTGTCAAAGATCAATTCATCATATTAGTGTGTATTTCTGTTTTCCTTATTCTATTCCTTTGATCTATATATCTATACATAGCATAGTATCTTGATTACTCTAACTTTGTAAGTCTTGAAATCAGGTAGAAGAGTTTCTTCTTTTGAAGTTTTTTCTTGCTGTTCTATCTTCTTTGCATATCATATGAATTTTAGCATCAGCTCATCAAATTGCTCAAAAAAGCCTGCTGAGATTTTATTGAACCTATAGATTAATTTGGGGAGAATTAACATTTCATCCATATTGCATGTTATGATCATTAACATGATGTGTTAATCCATTTATTTAGATCTTCTGTAATTTTTGCTGTTTTAAGTGGAAAGAACTTCCATTATTTTAGTCAAATTAATTCTTTAGTATTTCAGATTATTGAAGGTATCTGATTCCTGTTATATCATTTAGGCTGTGAGCAAAAAATTTCCTTAATTTTTATTTTGTTGTTGTTGTTATTTCTTGAGCTTTGGTTACTTTTACTGTTTGCCATGAATTTTATAAGATATTATGGGTTTTAAAGAATCTAGATTATACTATTTTCCTCTAAAATACCTTGTTCTAGCAGATTATTAAATTCCTGGCAAATCACTTTGATCTTGTAAAAAATCGCATTTTGGCCTCATAAAAGGGAGTCCATTTCAGTTTTTCCCTCACTCCTAGCTTACGGTTCTTCCTTGTGAGGTGTGGTCTTTGGTGTCCCTACTGAAAGTCAGGAACTTCCCCACTTTTACCACTCGGACAGACAGGTGTGTCTTCAGTCCTCTGTGGCTTCTGAAATTGCTTCTCAGCTTCCCAGAGTATCTCCTTGCACATGGAATGCTTAGGAATCAGCCAAATACATTAAAGCTTGTGTATGTTCAGTCCACTGCCTCTTTCCCACGCACAAAAATCAGTTGTCTTTACAGTCCTAAACTGTGAGTGCTTGACAGTTTTATCCAGCAAGGATGAAACTGTCTAGGTCTGGATCTTATTTCCCTGAATTGAACCTTTAAAAACACACTCATAGAGTCTGGCTAAATGCAGGGCTCATTTCCTTCCATCGAGGGATCTGAGCCTTGGGTTGGTTGCTATCCAAAGTCAACAAAGAAAAAAATATGTATATCAAAGAATTGTTTTGTATGTTTTCTACAGTTTTAATAGTTGTTCATAGTAAGAAAATAAACTACTTTGTCAATTCCAGAAGAAAAATGCTAATTTTTCTTTTAAAATGCAAATGTATCAGCCCAAAACTCTTATGTTGCCTTCCATTTTTCTTAATATCTTAATATCTTAATACCTGAAATATCCAGTATTGCCTGATCCCTGCCTCCTTCTTCAATTTCCTGTATTGTATCTCTTTCCAATAAACACTCATATGTACATACTGTGCTCAGCTTCTGTCACTAGTGAAGTGAATTTCACCCTTACACATGATAACTTTCTGCTTGTCTTGTGCTCCATTTGCTTGTCTGAACAAAAAAGGAATTCTACAGAAAGTAACCTCACCAGGTGATCTGATTATAAACTCCTAACTGGGCAGGTCAAGGTGGGTAGTCACGCCCAACTTGTAACTTCTTTAGTGAAAGGTTTTAAGCCAGCTCTGTCCATTGTTCTTGTGTATCTAGGTAAACACACCTTTGCAATGTCAGAAGTAATACTCTTTCAAGACTTAACCACCCTCAAGAGAGCACATAATCTTGTTAATTATGCTGTAATCCAATCCCTGATTTGTTTTCTCCCACCTTCATGTAATCTTCCCTAAATTCCCTCCGTAATTTCCAATGCATAAAAGAAACTGCAAACTGTCATTCTCTGAAGCATTTGAGATTTTACAAATTTAAATTGCTTCCCAGCAATTATTGTCAGTTTTGGCTCAAATAAACTATTATAAAAATTCTCTACAGGTTTGGATGTTTCTTCCATCAACATTTACGTGATATCGCCAGCAGGATTCCAAAGAAACCCACCCCAGGCGACTCTACAAAGCCGGACCTGGTGCCAGGTAAAATTGTTACCGCCGACTCAAAGGGTCCACCGGCCTACTTGCATTCAGGCCAAATTAGACAGGAACAGGAGACTGCCGCAAAGAAAGTAAGTTTATTTAAGGAATTGGCACCAAACCCAGAGATATTGGTAAGACAGTGGTCTCAAAAACACGGTTTTCCGATGGCCTCTACTGATTAGGTTATATAAGGGAAAAATCATTAATTGTGGTTACTATGGGAGTTGGGTCATGGGCTCTTCTGATTTGGAGGCTTAGGCAGCGAGCAATTGGTCAAGGCATCAGGTCTTAATGTCAGTCTGTGGCATTGTTCTGCCTGGTTTCCAGGGCATGAGGCTGTTGGGCCAGTCTGCTTTCATGAGTCCCGAGCTGAAATATAACTGAGGCCAAGTTGTTACCTTTGTTTGACTAAAACCATATTGTAGTTTGAGGTTTGGTTATTGTATGTTGGTCATGGTTTGATAGACATGAAGCTTTATTCTGAAGTGAGTTTGATGCTGACCAGAACCTAACTTCCCAAGGGCTTAATGATTAAAAGGAGTAGACATACAGTATATGTACAGGTAGAAGAATCTGGTGAAAAGAATGCAGGTAAGTCCTAGTTCTATCAGGTTAAACAAAGCTAGTTTGTATTAAAGCAATATGCACGCTGAAGACATGAAGTTCATGTGTGGTTACAATACTAAGAAGGCTCAGATGAAGATCCGTTGATACTTCTAAATTAATCTTTTGCATGCACGATTAGGAAAAAAATTGGCTATAAAATTAGGCAGAATGAATGTAAAGTATAGGTAATTGGTCTCTGGAAGCTTCAAAAAGAGGATTTAGATAAATAGATCAACCTATGATGTTGTTTAGGTCTCAACCCAATTCTTTGAGGTATTAAAAATGGCTGTCCTTATTTTAAAAGGGGAAAGGTCATTTGGAACTTGACTTGTGAAGGATGGATATAAATTGTAAATGCATCCAGTACAAAATTTGGATCCAACTGTTTTTTTGCAAACCCACGGCAAAAAAAGGTCTCTGTTTGGGTCTGTCTTTGTGTGTCTATATATATGTATATGTCATATATGTGAAATAATTTTCTAACTCCAGATGGTATTATTAAAATTAATTTCAAGGTAAGCGCTTGTAAGGATTGGGTATTCTAAAATTCTCAGAAATACAGAAACTAACTCAAATGCTTTTCAATATCACGTGATCTGAGATCAATCCTTAGTAAATAAAATCTAGCTTAAGTTTGTTGGTTTAAGAACAGACATGTCTTTTGAGTTATTGAAGTAAATATAATATATTTTACCCAAGTTTTACAAAAATGAGTCCTTGCTAATAATTGATTTTTGTGTCATTGAAATATGTCTTTAGAAGTTATAAAATGCCTTCATAAATTTGATTTCTTAGTTTTCTTTCAAAATTCAGGTTTTAAGGTTTAAAAATCTTCATATATGTAGGAACAATTTTGCAGTGTTCCAGAAGGGTCCCTGCATACCTCAAAAGTTTAATTTTTATGTTAAATTTCATGAGAAGCACTGTCTAATAAGTGATGAGAAAACTTCTAGGGTGAGAAGCTGCTCACATCACGGGTAGACAGCTATCCAAAAACAATAAGACCTGTAAACCTATGGATTGATATTGATATTCAACTCAGAATCCATTTTGTTTGATTGTCTTTACCTGTCTGCTAATGATATTAATCATAATAATTATTATACTTCTTTGGGTTTTCTGTATAGTCCAACTGTTTATGATTACTGAAGATATATAAGATAATTGTTAATACTTGTTGTATGGTTTATGTAAATATTATACTAAATGCCAAATACAGAAAAATGAGACAGAAGATAAACTTTAGATCTTGATAGTTCACAGGATAGAAATATCCATAGTGATTTTTCTCAAGGAAAACCATTAGACCTGACGGTGTTCCATTTACCTGCCCTTCCCTTTTTTGGAAAATTCAGCCTCAATTCATATTCTATGATTAAGGTACTGCCCCATCGTCAATGGTCCACTGTTTCAACAATACGACATCCATGTGTGGATTTCCTAGGATGAGCCCTTTTAGCTCTGTGAGACCACACAAACTATCCAACCAATAGGTTAGTCATCGATGCATCCTTTGGATTGATTTATGCCCAAAAGGAGGGATCATAGATGAAAAAATTTTATGGAAAGTAACCTTACATAGTGATCTGATTATCAATTCCTAACTGGCCTACAGCTTCTTTAGTGAAAAGCTTTCAAGCAGTTGCGTTCTTTGTTCCTGTCTATCTAGTAGGTTAACATGCCCTTGAAATGCCAAAGTATTCCTCAAAGGATTAACCACCCTCAAGAGAGCACATAATCTTGTTAACTATCCTGTAATCCAACCCCCCACCCCATTTCCTTTCTCCCATCTTCATGTAACCTTCCTTAAATTCCCTCCTTAATACCAAAATGCATGAAAGAAACTGCATGTCACAAACAGCAAAATGGAAAAAAAGAAACTGCCAACTCATTTTCCAAAGCATTTGAGTTCTTGCTTCCTGACAATTATCACCAGTTTTGGCTCAAATGAACTTTAAAAAATTCTCTACAGGTTTACACATTTCTTTTGTTGATGCTTGGAATTCTTTGCCCACACCCTATTTGCCATGTTAATTAAAATTCGTCTTTCAGATAATAACTCAAATATCCCTTTATCACAGAATCCTCTTCTTCTTTTTTTTTCATTAAAGTTCATTGGGATGACGATTGTTAGTGAAGTTACATAGATTTCAGGTGTACAATTCTGTAATACAGGGAACCCTCTTCTAATCTCCTCTTTGAATAGATTATTTCCTGCTGTTATAGGCTCTCATACTTACTTTTTCCTTCAGAGAATTTACTACATTTTGTAATTAGTTGTTTTGTTTGTTTTTGTTTTATTTAATATCTGCATTCTGAAGGCAAGGACTATACCTGTTTTGCAAACACAGAATCTAGTACTTGCTTACATTAGCTCAAGTTTGTGTTTATGAATATGTTTTGAAAACAATACAAGTATATTTACTGGGTAGCAAGTTCTCAAATTCTATAATACAAATACCAGTATTTATTTAGTAAATACTTAATGGCGCTTTTGGGGTTTCTAAAGTTTTAGTATGTTCCAAAAATTCATAAATATAAATTGGAAACTGGATAAATTGTTACCTATCCAACAAGAGGAAAACCTCATATCATTTATATATCCATCTCTCTTGCCCTGTCAGATCTACCTGTGGTGGATGAAAAGTGAGGCTCTCATCAATCTCATTATGTCAGAAAATCAACTGTGTGATGCATTCTTAGTCTAATCATCTGTTCAAATGCCATTTGTTTTCTTTCAGCAAATGAGTCCTTCCAAGTACTTCTCTTCTGAGTTCAAAGTATTTAAATTAAAAAAAAAAAAATAGTGAAGCCCACTTTACAAAGATAAAAAGCCACCGTTTAATAGTTATTCTTTATTTTTAAAAATATAGAGACAAATGATTTTAAGTTGTGAAATCAAATGTTTTTACAGATAAAAAAACAGGACATGATTTAATGTGGTCCATTATTGAAACTAGAGATTTTCTTTTAAAACTTTCCAAACATTAATTGGATGACCAATTAGAGGGATTTTGCAGGTAGGATTTAAGTTTTCAGTAGGGATTAGAATATTTGATCTTTCAGATAGTTATCTCATAATATTCTACAATGTTATACTGTTGCTGTCAGATTTTAATTTAACATTGAAATGCAATAAGGATAAAAATGTAATGATTTCTTAATTGAAATATATTAAAGATGCGTGCCCTTTGATGACATATTCATCAGGGATAAAAGATGGCAAACTGTGCAGGCATGGAGGAAAGACCCTATAAACCAAACAAAAAAGTAAAATTAAATATTCTTGGCTGTTGAAAACACTAGAAAATTCTATAACTGTTAGTGAATAGCTAACAAAGCTAGTCTGTTCAAGAGAAGAAATTTCTCTTGATTAAAAAAAGCTAATTTAGTACTATATCCAGATTTCTGTTGGAGTATGTAAAGCAGTTCTACTGAAGGTAAATGTCAGAATCTGTGAAGAGCTCAAATATGGAGCCATCAGCATCACAATTTTTAAGTGAATGAAACAGAATATTCAAATATGAATTAAGTTCGCAGATGTGGGGTTTGGGGTGTTCTCCACACTGTTTTACCACTGCCCCAACTACCAGCCCACATTACCTCACATTTCCAGAGTCCGGGCCTATGTCATCTGCCTCCGATTTTAAGGAATTTAATAATTAGTGTCAAAAGAAAATCCAGAGAGCTTTCCTTGATATGAATATTTTATTGAGCAAGAAGAAACTGCTAAGAGGGAGACTTCCAAACCCTAAGTTGTATAAAAGTTCCATTCTTTGTGTTTATAGCTCAGTTAATAAAATATGAATGAGGAAGCACATTGTTTTCGACTGTGACTGGTTGGTTACTAGAAACTTCCATTTCGTTAGTAGCAGTGTGTAAGCTTACTTGTTTGTAGCCTATTGGCTGGGAAGCACTAAGGTAACACTGGCATGAAGAAAGTTAAAGTTTTGTTATGGTCAGAGAGAGTCAGCATTTTGGGGAAATCAAGACAGTTTTAAGTTTTGGCTATGTGACTATCAGTGTTTGGTCTTGACATATATTCACACTGTGCCCTACATTCGGTTTCTCTTTAACATTAGGAATGTCCATTACTGGAATTATATCTAGGAAATATATTATTACTATGTTATCAAATGTGAAAATTGTGGATTATCATAATCATAGATTTAAATAAATATTTAACTGTGATAACCATATGAGTGACATTAGCATAACAATCAATCATATAAGTCTGTGGGTTTTTTTAAATTTTCTGTTATAAGAAATGTATATAGTCCCTTAAGAATTTTTCATTACAGGGAACATTTAAGATCTTGCTCCCCGGCATATGTGGCCAATTTGGCTCAAATAAAGTCATGAACATTTTTTAAAAAATAAATTTTTATTATAAAATATATATGATTTAGATGCATTGACCTTCTGATCCTTAAAGAGCCTCAAGAATAGATGACTGTCAGTATAAGCGAACAGTTCCTTGAAATTCTTTTTGTCTTCATTTTATGCGGAGGAGAATGAATTCTACAGAGGAAAATGGATTTGCATACAGTCAAATTTATGATGACACCTATATCCCGTGACTTTCAATCCTGATTCATGACTTAAAATTTATGCCATTTCTATTTCATTTAGTTCCCTAAGTGCTATGTCTAGCAGCATCATTGCTCTATCGCAATAAAGGGAAGTTCTTTGCACCAAGGCTCTGCACAAATGATGGAGATTGGACTAGAGTTTAGTTTTCCACATCTCCAGTTCTATTCTCTTCCTGCTCCTCTCAAGTGTCTCTCATATAAATGGCTTGTTTCTATTGCCATGTGTAAGAGCTACTAGAAATTGGTGGCATGCATCCATGTCTTGCAAAGGAAAAAAAAGGCTGATTTGTGACACCTTTGGGAAAAGCTATGGTTGAACAGCAAAGCTTGCAAGACTTTCAGTCACTGTAGGAAAGTTTTTAACACTGCTTAAGAACCTTTGTTGAGAGATCCTTGACCAAATGCCCACCAAATTGCCATCTTCTGACCTGAAAGCCATTTCTCTTTTGGACTGGAGTTGTGCAAATTGGCGCAATTCTCCTGAAAACCAAGGGTCCAGAGAGTCCTCTCAAGTGAGCATTGTAAGTCAGAATTCTGTGTATGTTAGCTAAGTTTACCTCATTATTACCAGGAAAGAAAAACATCCTTTCAAATGAAAGAGAGGGAATCTTTTTTTCCCAAAAAAATTGAGGATGAAAAATAGTTGAAAATGTTCTTTAATCCGGGACGAAAATTACATTAAACTGTAGTTTTAATGAAAAATAAAACTGTATCCACCAACTGTGACAGGACTATAAAACATATTCCACTATTCTAAAGCAATCCCATTGGCCCATTTTTTGTTGCATAGTCTCTAGTTCCGGTATTCATCATTTATAATGATGGCATGTTTTATTTCCACCACTTAAAAATCTCCTCTGGCCTCTCAGCTATTCAGGCATTTGGATAGATACAAGCTTAACGAAGAACAGAGTGGCTGGTTTTGTTTAAGGCAATTCATCTCAGTCAGTACCCGATGACAATTTAACATTTTAAGGCTACTATAGTTTGTATAAAAGATGGCAATTTCACAGTTGAAAGATTTCCATTTACCTCCCTCTGTCTACTTAATTTGTACCTATTTTAGTGTTTTCTTTTATCTAAAACATTGCTTTTTTAATTTCTGAATTTTCGTGTTTTTTTGTGCGGGTGTTCATAATTTTGTGAAATACTGACTACAGGAAGCTTACCAAATGACATGAGGCTCTCCCAGTCAGGGAAATCCTGTGTACTTGGCTGATCTCTTAGGCTGGATGCTGTTCAGGACCTCAGCTTCCAACCTGGCACTTAATGTCATCTGTTTTCTGTGCTCAGCAATGTGCACTGCAGGGACACCTTTACCTTCTCCTTCCCTCCTCAGGGTTTGTTCACAATGACTAGTCCTGCTTTGATAGATTTTGGGAGGTGTTGAATTTCTAGTCAACTAAGCCTTAAACCTTAATTAACTAATTGATTAATTTTTTATCTTTTTCTTTCTCTGACACTATACTTATTAATTGTTATTAAAATGTATTGGGGTGACAATGGTTAGTAAAATTACATAGGTTTCAAGTGTACAATTGTGTAATACATCATCTATCTACCACATTGTTGATATGGGAGATATAAAACTGAAAGTAACAAAGGAACAAGACAAACAAATAAAGAGACACTATACTTTTATTCTCTGGTTCACTCTTACAATAGATTCCTGTTACGGTGTTAGAGTGTGAGCACCTGGAAGACAGAACTGAATTGATTATGTTTGTATCTTAAACAGCATCTGGTCCACTGACGGCACTCAATAAATGCTTGTTAAGTCCAATGATTCAAGGATCCACATAGTCTGTAAGTGTGTAAGATTAATTATACCTTATTAATGGATTTTTATTTGATGAATTATTAAGCACAGCAGAGAGAGCATGAAATTTAGAGTCATATAGATTGGGTTTAATTTCCAACTTCATTATTTACAGATATTATGAATTGAACTCTGTGAGCCTCGTTTTCTTCATTGGTTAAATGTGAATATCTACCTCATTATGTTTTGGCAACTTATTAGTCACATTTAAATATGAATTCTGCTCTCCTAACTGATAAAAACATAGTTATTTCTTTTTCAGTACTTTGTATATTTGCGTTCAAAAAAAGAAAGTTTTAAACTTTTTTAGTCTGACTTTATGAAACATTGAATTAGTTTTTTAAATATTATTTAAGAAGCAGCCTTATCGTGTTTTTTTTACATATTCTTAAAAATTGAATTTATGAGGGTTTTTTTAACTTTCTAGACAAAATTCTACCAGTTAGATGCCCATGAATTATAATCTCTGAGCAAATGCCATGTGATTTTCTACATTAAATACTCTTTCTAATTACATAGTATGAAACAATATAAGTGAAAAATATGTAGCACTCATAAAATAATTTTGTGGATAAACACTTGATTTGAGAACATCCTATCTTAAGCTAGTATCTGAATTGCATACCTGTGTCCAATGCTTACCCTTGTAGAACAACTAACCTTAAACTTTGTCATTTTTTTCCTGGCCTCCACATTTCAGACTAGTATAATTAACGGTGCACATGAGAAGGGAGAACCCAGCATAACTGACAGTGTTCTCTCTTATAAGACCTGAGGGGAATACTATCCTTCATCGAGATTAAAATTTATGGAGCTGGTTGAGGTTGGAAAGATAATAAGTTAAGCTTGGGCATGTTAAGCTTGAGATGACCATTTGCCTGCCATTTAGAGATATCCACTGGGGTAGCTGGATATGAAGGTCTGTAACACATCAGAGTTTTTGTGCAGAAGACAGGAATTTGAGATGGAATATTTAACTTTGTGACCTCAGGCAAGTCACTCAGCCCCTGTGAAGGTAAGTTTTCTTAGCTGTATCACAAACAAGTGGTTAGATTTTCACTCTAAAGCAATTCTAACTCTTGCATGATATGATTTTCAGAGGAAGGTATTCTATTTATCAGTTATTAAACTAGTACCTTTGGTTCTTTTGCATAATTTATTGTATTGTAACCCTTCATATTCCTAGCTCATCAATCACTGTTTTCCATTTTTGTAGCCTATCCCAGGTTTTGGAAACTAGACAGACAACAAGAGGTTATAGAAACACTCCACAAGAATTTAAAGAAAAAAGTCATTTTATTTTGTACAATTTAAATATCTTTTACAGGTACTCTTGTGATGTTCTATTCAGCATATTATTTGATTTTAGAGGCTTCCATTGTGGCCTTTAGGTAATTCTTTGCCTTGACTTTTCTTTCAAATATCTTCAGTCTTACCCTCCCACTGCCACCCACTACCACCATGATTCTGGCACTGAGTACACTCTACTTATTACTGGGACCATTTTTCCTGGAAGGTCATGAGTGTCTTGTTCACAATACTCATGCATCACTGAACTTGAAAATAAAAGTTCAATAAAGATGATCTTGTTAGGAATATTTATGTTTTCTTACTCAAGAGATATAAGAGTTTCCATTATGTCCTAACCACTTGTCACAAATGTTTTTTAATAGTTATTTTCCATATCTTCTTTATCTTCCCTTTATTTTTTCTTTCATAAATGCTGTAAATGAAGGCTGACTTATGGGTGCAGGAGAGGGAGGAAGAAGAGAAAGAAAAAAAAAGGCTGTTGGATATCAATTTGAGAATGAGAGGAGCGAGAGTCAGATTTGATAAAGGTAAATGTCTGAGCAAATTATCTTTATCGTCAAGCATTATAAGAAACAACATGGACTTAACTTCTTTTGCTATATCAACTGTTAAATTTCAGCTACTCCAAAGGCCACCTATCATTGGCCCATCATATTATATTCCAAACCAACTTGCACCTACTGTACACCTGCCTCAATTCCCTGGCCCTGCCTCCAAATAAAGCATGTTAACTTAGCCTAAAACTGGAAAGTGCTATACAAAGTTATAATTAAATCAGAAATATATTTGTATGGGTTGGTATTTTCGCTTTATCATCCTTAAGCCAAGATTGTAAGAGGGTCAATTTAGGCAAGTTTTTTCATTTCACTTGCCCACAATATCATTATTTTAAAATTTAGCACTTAGACTAGATGTCTTTTGAAGTATCAGTCATCTCCTAGATTCTATAACTCTGTGATTTAACAATATGTCTTATCTAAGTTCTGAAAAAGTTAATGCTTTAAAACAATTTAAGATTCAAGGATGAAAGATTTTATGCTTTCAGAAACTAGTTTTATTTAATGAAGCATGTCAGAAAAGTCTGCTTTGCCTGGGGTAACAGCAGTCAGTAGCATGTTGGGCTTTACCAGGATTGACCTGAAAGAAGCAAAAGATAACAAGAATATCACAAACCAAGAAAGGGATTCGAGTGGTGGAAAGTGCATTCATTCCTACTATTAAACATTTTTATTTTTTTATTTTTTTCTAGTTCTCATTAGAGGAAAGTGCAGATTAAAAAAAAAAGGCTTTACTTAAAAGAGAAATTCTATTACAGGAGAAAATCATCTGTATAGATAAAGATCAGAAATTGTTGCCTCTAGAGTCTGGGAGTTGGTTTGACTGGGAAGTAGCATGAGAGACTCTCTGGGGGTAATAATAACAAAAAATAATCTCTCTTCAGAGCTTTGTGATTTATAAATACAACTCATTAATCATCAAAATTTTCTAAATTATGGAAGATAGAAAAAGATTTAGGAATGATTCTAGATGGAGACAAATAAGGTGACAAATTACTACAACATATAATCCAGAATTAAATCCCAAACCAAAAAAGGCTCTTAGTGAGAGAATTGATAAAATATCCATAAAGTCTATAGGTAATGGTATTACAATATGCTAATTTTATGATTTTTGATAACTATCATATGTTTATAGAACAGAATGCCCTAGATTTTTGAAAATATACGTTGAAGTATTTGGAGGTAAAGGGGTATTTTGTTTGCCTCTTACAAACATCTCAAATATATTCATATCTATATATCTTTACATCTCTGTCTATATTAGTTTATCTCCATATGTTTCATGTGTGTATATGTATATGATTACCTACATATAGAATGATAAAACAAGTTAAGTGTAGTAAAATGTTAATATTTTGGACTGGGTAAAAGTTATATGGCAATTTTTAATACCACTAGGCTATACTTTGTAAAGTCTGGCATTATTTCAAAAAGAATAAGAAACAATACTAAATTATGTGGGACAAGAGGAATGAAATATTATTGCAGATGTTAAATTAGCATTTGTATAAACTACTCATAGAAGTTATTCTTCATAGTTTACATACTTTGAAAAAATTGACTTGGAAGCCATAGACCAGAACGAAGATCAATTCATTTTGAAGTAAGAAATTAAAGATCCACTACATGTCTCGTTTTGGAGACACTAATACAAAATTCATGATGAACTTCTGCTTCAATATGTTAAAGGGAATAATGTAAAAGATGCTTCTAAGGCAAGCTCTAGATATAAAACACTACTTGTTATAGACTGAATGATTGTATCCCCCTGAAATTCATATTTTGAAGCCCTAACCCCTCATCTGATGGTATTTGGAGGTGGAGGCTTTGGGAGGTAATTAGGTTTAGATGGGGTCATGAAGCTGGGGCCCCCATGATGGGATTAGTGTCCTTGTAAGGGAGATCTCTCTCTCTCTCTCTCTCTCTCTCTCTCTCTCTCTCTCTCTCTCTCTCTCTCTCCCTCTCTCTCTCTCTCTCTCTCTCTCTCTCTCTCTCTCTCCTCCCACCCCTCCTATGAGGACAAGAAGAGGGCAGTCATCTGCAAGCCAGGAAGGGGGCCCTAACCAAGAAGTGAATTGGCCAGTACATTGATATTGGACTTCCCAGCCTCCAGAACTGTGAGAAATAAATGTCTGTTGTTCAGTACAGTATTTTGTTATAGCAACCCAAGCTAATGTAACAAAATCTATAGCCTGGGTGGTTTTGTAGTTTTGTATATCAATCAATATAAATATAATATCTATGTCTATATTATCTATCTATCGATATCTGACTGAACAACTATCAGAGTAAGAAATCTACAAAAGACAAAGGCAAAAAGAAAGCAAGAATTCTAGGAGATAAGCTGGTGTTAAAGCCAGCCTTGGCGTTTTATTTCAGTGGATGCACAGATGTGGGATATAAGAGAGAAAATCTAGATCCTCATTGTGTGCTTTTTAGTCTGATATCCCTTGTACTTCTGGTTATTAAAGAGTAATTCATCAGAGATAGGGACATTGATTTTTAGAAGGTC